>NW_015544165.1:1163795-1176672 GCF_001515605.1 Sinocyclocheilus anshuiensis
TCTAGCCACCTTAGCACCAGCCGAAGAGTTGTTTGAATGACCACGTTTACTCCCCATGGCAACACAATATAGGGGAAAACTTCAAGTCAAAGACGTAATAAAATAACACAAGCAGCATACGATTAATAAAAAGTTATTTTTGCACTGTCTAAACACAGATGGTGCAGGAGCTTGTAAAAACACGTCTGATCAGGTAGCCATCTTGGACTCCCCCCCCACCCCGGTTAGAAATTTAGTCCGACTTGAACCGGCGCCGATGCCACGTCACTGTCACGTGTGGCATCAAAGTACCGCGATAGCAGGCTTGTTTGAGATGCACCTTGCCTTGCATGAAATGAAGGCGAGAGTAGGCGGCTGCAGTGAGGGGAGGAGTGAAATAAGCGCAGGCAAGACGGACAGTTCTGGAGCATTAAGCTGTGTCGTCAGTCAGTCGTTTCCCATCGTCGGTGGAGAGCAACTGCGCTGGACTGACTGCACAATCTGACACAGCCGCCTCGCCGTCGCGAGAGTTTTTTTGCACACGTCAGCATGACATCAGAGCAAGTCGGAGGTAAGTCGGACACTTTTCTAACCAGCATGCATCTCGCGGTGATCGGTCCTGCGCAGATTTTGGTCATCTCAAACAAGCCTATTCTCTCACGGAGAATATTTACTTATATAGCATATTTTATTTTAGATGAACTAGAAACAATGTTACATTTATAAAGTTTTATTTTGAAATGTAAGTCAATAACAATTGGCTGGAGCCAGAGCCAATGGTGAAAGTCTTTGCGCGAGGAGACCCCGCCCCATTTTGGAGGTTCTGCCCACTTTTGGAGTTCACGCCCCATTTTGGAGATCTCCGGTCTGCAGTTATATCTACTTGGGATGGGGGACGGGGCATGTGCTAGCAAGGTTGGTTTTGTGCTGGCTAGGACCAGCCCACGTGAAAATATAGGTCTAATGTTAGCTTTATGGGTGTGAGTGGTTCGTCAGGTGTGCTCTGGTTTGTTTATATATTACCACAAGTCCAATTTGTCATTTTATCGGATTTATTTTTTGTTCCATGTAACATTTAGAACGACATTTGTGGCACTTTCCATTAACCGGGTACAAAACAGGCCCTGAAACTGTTCAAAATAGAAGCTTCGAGCTGTTTTACTTTTATTTTTCAACGAATGTGTTTTTCATGCTAATGTAATTTTTTAAGACATAAACCTACATTATGAGATTAACTGTCAAAATTATGACATACTAATGAATAATTATAAGATAAAAAGTTGAAATTATGAGATAAAAAGTCAAAATTATGAGATGTCATCATTCTAATTAAACAGTAAAATTTTGATGTCATAATTTTTCATTTTCCAAAGCATGATTTTTTTTCTTATGTGGATGAAATAGGGTTCTATGGGGGGAAAGGAGATGATGTTTGGAAAATGTTGATCATAAAGCTCAGAAAACCAAACTAAGTTTTATTTCGAGATGGCTTATTTTTATTCTCTAGGGGGCTTGCAATTTTGGGGAATTATTGGGGGGGAAATCACGGGAATTATGCTTCTAATCCTGCACAAATGTCAGAGAACAGCAAAGTATTCAATATTTGTGGAAAGTGCCATGAGCACATTACATAAGCTCTTATTTTCAGTTTGAATACATTTTACATAACACATTTTCCCACAAAGACAGAAAAGAAAAAAAAAATTAATACTTGTTATTCCACATGGTACTGAATGAACAGATCATCCACAAGGCAAACTTTACAGTAGGCAGCTAAAATGTTCTCTGTTGATTCAGTGCAGACAAGACATTAGCCATATGTAAAATCACTGATCTAGACAGTCCAGTTGACTGAACATGAAAAGCTGTTCACTTGTATCTAATATTCACAGAACACAGAATATTAATATTTACACAATCATGCACACTATTTGGAATACAGTACAGCAGACAATATAGCAACATTCTGTATTTAAATAAAAAAGCATCTTTGTAAACATCAATGATTATAATCATGTTTTCAAAAGATATGACTGGTCGTTCTCTCAGCTGTCTTCCAATAAATTTACATCAACTCAACCTAATCATTAGGATTGGGATTGGCATCAGGATACTGGGAAAGATCAAAGGTCAGCACCTTACTGATGACACAATCTCCTTGCTGTGAAATGAAAAGATTCGATTTATTATTTACTTTAAAAAAAATCAACATAATACTTAACTGAAAAAGACAACATTTAAAAATTCGAAAGAATTTACTGCAGTCTCTAAGTCACTGTGTACAATAATGATAGGTTGGGATGGGTTTTATTTGAATGGCACTCTTGCATGTGTCAACTACTTTTGTTACGTAAGATTTATATGACCATTGCTGAAAGACAAACCTCAGGGTAAACTCCTATGAGGGAATCAGCTTTTGTGTAGAACTCTTCTTTCAGAGAGATAACGACAGCCTGGAAATTCTGGACTGACTGGTCCTTTATGTAATTGGCCACCTGCAAAGCAAAAAGTTAAATAGATTTCATATTGATGCCATTCAGTTCAGTTGTAAGCACATATTTGCATTTGAAAGAGGCCTTCCTACAACACACACACCTTGCCAATGTTCGTGTTATCCAAAGCAGCATCAATCTCATCCAGGACAAAGAAAGGTGCAGGCTTGTAGCTATAAGGGAACAGAGATGCAATTTTTTAATTAGAAGGCAAAACATACAAGTTTACTTTTAAATAATTTTTTACAGATCTTTGTTGCACCTGTGAATGGCAAAAAGAAGAGCTAAAGCTGCCACAGTCTTCTCTCCTCCAGACAGGTTGTCCATGGGTCTGAATCTCTTTCCTGGAGCCACACAGTTGTAGTTGATTCCATCTAAGTATGGTTCTTCTGGGTTCTCTGGCCCCAAGAATGCCTGAAAGGATATTAAGTATCCTTAAATTAATAAAAAAATTCTACTTGTGTTATTGAAGGATTATCTCTTAAAAAGAGTGAGTGAGATCAGAGTTCAGAGTGTTTTTATTAACCTGTGCACTGCTGTTACGTGACAGTGCTTTGTAGATCTCATCAATGTTGGTGGCAACAGACTCAAAACAAGCATTGAAACGGTCAAACCGCTCCTTCTTGATCTGCTCAAACGCCTGTTTGGCTTTCTTTGCTCTTTTCCGAGCAGCTTCAAACTCTGTAAGGCACATCAGCATATGTATTTGTTAGTAGAAACATGCCAGCTGAATTTCATGGATACATAAAAAAGTAGATATTATAGCTATTAGTTGAAGTGAAGTGAAGTGTGGCCAAGTATGGCAGCCACGACTGCCCCCATGTTATTATTTAGGCCAGTGGTTCTCAACCTTACATGGTTTAAAATTATTCAAAATAAAATACAAAAGAAAGAAAGAAAGAAAGAAAAGCTTTAAGATGCAAACCAACATCATATTTCCTATTTTAATTTGCTCCTTGTCACGAGTCTAGCCTCTGTGGTTCCTCCCACTCACTATCAGAGGGCTTCCTCATCTGAGTACTGACTTTATCACCCCTGACTCCATCTCCCATAATCCCCGTACCTGGAACTGATTACCACCTCACCTGTTCCCTATTCCCCTAGTCTCACGTAGCCAGACCTTCAGGCCATGTCCACACGTACATGGGTATTTTTAAATGGAGTTTTTCCTTCTTCCCTTTTAAAAAAAAATCTCCGTGCACATGAAAATGCAAAAGCATGCTATGAAGCACTGTCAAGAGCATGCCAAGCCAACAGTTGGCGATATAATCTCAACCGTAAAGCCATGTTGGCCAATCAGAAGCCTGAAAAAGTTTCCAGTAGGCGGATATACCTACTGCATGCTCCGACGTCACAAGCCAAAAACTCCGGTTTCGCTGTCTACACGATAACACTGCAGCCGGAGTTTTTGAAAATCTTCACCCTGGCAGGAGTTTTCAAAAATGTTAGTTTTCAGTGACCTGGTGATGTGTTTGCGTGTGGACGAACGGCCAAACCGCATAGAAAAAGCTGCGGTTTTGAAAATACCCGCGTACGTGTGGACAGGGCCTCAGACTGACAGCAGAACAGTTCAGCCAACAGAATGTGGGCGTGACGTCTGAGGCTGAGACTACTATTCCCCGGACTATTTAAGCAGCACACACTCACACTATCATTGCAAAGTCTTGTTTTGCCTCGGCTGACATTTCTGAGCATTTGATTGTTTCTATTGCCTTGCCTGTGTACGACCCTGGGTAGTTTACCTTGTTTTGATCCTTTGCTGCCTGCCTATTGTTTCTGCCTCATTTGCCTGGAGTTTATTTTTGATTGTTTGCTGCCTGCCCTGACCTTCTACCTGTTTTTCGAATATGACTCTGTTTTGCCTTGGCCACTGATATTGCTAGTGACCAACCCTTGCCTGTTTGTATTACTACTGTTGATTTTAATAAAGCCACAAATGGATCCCAACTCCGCTGACTCTTCATTACAGTCCCTAAGGATTATTTTAATTTGAATTATAATTTCCCAATTTATTAATAATTTATCATCTTTTATTAAAATGTATTATAATTATTATAATATATTGTCACTCCAAATTTCTGTAAATAAAAATGTTGTCATTAAAGCTTAGTCATTACAGAAGTTTTAAAAAATATCTTAAATGGGGAACCTTTGATTATTGTTTTGGTCAGTGGGGGGCCATGGAGCCAAAAGGGCTGAGAACCACTGATTTAGACTCAATGTGTCCCCCAGACACTATTCTGAAGGTTACAGGTAGACTACTCAGGTCAAGATTAGCTACAGGCAGATGAGCCTGGACTTCTGGGCTCACCATCACTGGTCTCCTGGAACTTGTCTCTAACACTCTCAAGTTTCTCCATGGCCTTCATGTTGGGAGCGCTGATTCTCTGCAGGATGCTCTGCTGCTCGTTCAGCCTCTGCTGTAGAGTGTTCATCTCTGCCTTGATCTCTTCTTCTGACAGAGCATCCTATAGAACAGTTTTACATCACTTTTGATTGTTCCGGGTTGCTTGTTAACAACAAATTCATAATGTTTCATCAAATAAAATTACCTTGAGGTCCTCATTCAAGTTGCTGTAGTCGATCTCTATGAGGGCCTCTTTGGCATGGACAGAGCTTGATGCCTTCGGGCTGCTGATCGAATCCTCAACTTGAGAGCTTCCCTATGCAGACAGATCAGTATGTATGTCTGCGCTGGCAAAAGCAGTATGTGTGAGTGTGTAGGAACATATGTTCAGAAAAGTGTATGTTTGTCTGTACCTCTCCCTGGCTGATGTCATCCATTGTCCCTGATTTGAGTGGTAGTTTGATGTCCTGCATCTTGCAGGCTTGCAATAAGTTGTGTCTGTCACTGCGTTTCTGTTCCAGTTTGGTCTCAATGGCAGTTACTTCCTTCTGCAGCTGGGTCAGCTCTCTAATATTACATACATTTCACGGAATCCCACAATAATATTTTTTATTAATGGCACAAGCTAATTTATTTTACAAGCAAAACTATTTTTAATTTATAATTGATTTAATATTAATTTATTAGTAGTAATAATAATGATAAAGTTAATATTTTAAGCTAATATTATATATTTATATGTCTGTTATTGCAATATATATATATATATATATATATATATATATCCAACATTGGGTTTGAGAACATCTAAAGAATTGAGAAAAATAAACATGATTGTTTCTCACTTGTTGGCAGACCCTAGTTTCTTGCGGATCTCCTCCATCTCTCGGTTCTTGTCATTTACCTCTCCCTTCTTAGTGAGATGCTGGTTCTTCAGGTCCTGTAGCTGTGCCATTGTCTCATCAATGATCTTCATGTGCCTGTGTTCCTCCTGAGGTGGTGGGGGAACAACATACCGTTTAGTTTTTCATGCTTAAAGATTCCACTGATCTATGTTTTGCTTGTCAAGATTTTTTACTCCTCCCCTATTCTCCCCATCACCTTTTTAAGTCTTTCAATCTCATTCTCGTCCTTCTTTACAGTCTGCTCCCACATCATCACTTTCTCCTGGTCCTCCTTCAACTGGTTCTTCTCATAATCAAGCTGAATGGCCAGACGGGTCTTCTGTGTCTCAAACTCCAGCCTAGAATTGCAGTATAACACAAGCTAGATCATGGCAGTCCACTTAGTAGCTGATAACTTGTAGTGTGTCCTTAAGAGGTTTACCGTTTTTTGGCAATCTCATTTTGCCTCTTCACTTTTTCCTCTTCAAACTCTCGGATATTTCGCACACCAATCTCCTGGCAGAATTCAACAAAGACCTCATCCTCCACCTATGAATGACCATAATAAATAATAATTATTAGAGCATTAAAGATCTTTGACAGCATTTGAAACGTCTTCATTTTCTCCAGAGCTCTTACCAGGTTCATACGGTCTCTTAACTCTGTAATGTCCCTCTCTCGTGATTGGATGATTCGTTTGATGTCATTGATTCGTGGGCCGAAATTTGCCAACTCACTCTCCAACTTCGATTTCTCCTACAAAGACATAGATGTATTTTGAAAAACGCATTGTAACACCAGTGAATTCATTAGAAACCACCTGTAATTTTATCTTGAAAACGTTTAGGGCATGATTATGATTCTCTACATTTTGACGTCATGTCTTGACCAAGGCGTTGTTTCTGAGGTGTACCTGCATGTTCAGGGAGAGGTGGCGGGTTTTGGTCTGTTCCAGATCACTCTGAGAGTATTTCAGTCTCATCTGCAGCCCGTGAGCCTGAGACTGGACCTGCCTGAGCTCTGCCTCCTTTCTCTTTGCCTTCATTTGTTCCTGAGTAGACAAAAATTAGATGTAAAACTAGCTTGATAAAAAAAAAAAAAAAAAAAAGAGTCTGTCATGTGATTTTACTTCCAATTGATACCTAGTCACTGGATCAAGATTATTTGAACTAATTGTGATTATCTGCACAAACCACAATTATTGTGCACATATTAAATTCCAGACACATGAGACCACACTGAAAATTAAATTTTTTGTTTAAATTTAAATAAAAAACACAATTATTTCCATTTGTACGATTTCAAAACATTCTCAGCAAATGATATAAATTACATTATTACAAATAAATTATTATATTATTATCAATAAATATGTAAAATATTTACATAGTTTTAATATATTTACAAAATTGTTTTATTTAGAAAATTATTAGTATTTTCATATTTATACAACTCACCTAATTTGTGATCATTTATTTTACAATTTTATAGAATTTATATTTCATGCTCGTGACGGCCCGAAATTATGGTACATTTTCCAGCTGTGTGCGAAGCTTCTCTTTAGTTCTTTTGTATGTCACCTTCAATTCCTCTGTTAGTTTCTCTTTCTTTTCCTTAAGTTTGTCCACAGCTTTCTCGTCCCAACGCCTAGCCTTTGCTTTCAGGTCGCTAGCTCCTCCAGAGATCACACCTGACTTTTGGAAGAGAGTTCCATCCAAGGCCACGGTCTGTAAAGGAGCGAGACAGAATAGAAGATGAATAGTTTGTTATCTTTTGATATGTGTTTTATATTCAACTTATATGACATATTTAAACCTTATGACGGTATGGTCCTCCAAAGGCGATCCTGCGAGCGTCCTCCACATTCTCACACACTAAAGCATTGCCACAGGCATACTGAAGGGCTTTCTTTATGTGTGGCGGCTCATAGCGGATCACATCGATCACTAGTTTTGCCCCCCTAAGCTCTCTCAGTTTCTCATCTGTAGGTTTCACCTTGAGGGAGAGAAGCACATGTCTAGTGAAACACATTCCACTGGCCGCTCGATGCGGTTCAGCCTTGTGATGGATAATTCAGAATTTGAATTGTTTATTAAAATCGGTCTGTACCTCCAAATAGTCAAGAGGCAGAAAGGTCTCCGGTTCTCCTCTTTGCTCTTTAATGTACTGGATGCAATCTCTGCCGGTTTTCTCCGAGTCCACAATAATGGCGTCCATGTTTTTTCCCAGGACTTTGGTCACTGCAATTTGGTATTTCTTCTGGGTGGGCTGGCATAAGTCGATCAGTCTGCCATACTGTTTGGATAAAGGGATTTATGTGGAAATGAGAAAAATCAGTGAAAGCTTTTTGTGGACATCTTACAAGCTTCTGCTGCAAGCTTAAATTGAAAATGTGTCTATACACACAGCAACTCACCACTGAGCCGGGGTAAAGCCTTTTAATGCTCTCCATAATTTCAGCTTTGCGCTGTTGACGGCTGTTCTCCTGCCTGTCAATGCGAGCATCTCCAAGTTGCTCCATCACCTGTGACCAGAATCATCTCAGCAGTGAAAACACAGTCTTGGTGAAATGATGTACCTAAGAGTATGAGCAAATGTGTATTTGTACTTGGTTTAACTCCATGTTTATCTCATCAATCCTTCTTTTGGCCAGCTCCACTTCCTCAGTCAGTTCCTCTTCCATACGCCTCTGTTCATCCAGAGACTGTCTGGTGAGAGAAAAAAAAACAGAGACGGTTAAAAAAAAAAATCAAAGTTTGCCATGCCATGAAACTGAAGGGTGAAGAAAAAGTAAAATAAAGCAACAAGTCACTAGAGGATGTGCTTTACACTTAGGTATGATGCAAAAAAAAATTACATATTCATATACACATTGCTCACCAAGGCTGTATTTATTTGATACAATATATTGTGAAATATTACAATTTACAGTATTACAAATTAAAATAACTTTTCTATTTAGATACATTTAAAAATGTAATTTTTTCCTGTGATGGCAAAGCTTCATTTTCAGCAGCTATTACGCCAGTCTTCAGTATCACATGATCCTTCAGAAATCATTCTAATATGATTATTTGGTGCTCAGGAAACCTTTCTTATTATTAATGTTGATTCTTTTTCAGCATTCTGTAATTAACAGTAAGTTCAAAAGAACATTTGAAATACAAATAATATCTTTAAATTAATTAAAAAAAAAATTTTTCTCAAAAACAATTACAAGTATCATAATGTATATTGTGTGTTTTCCACATATTGTATAAATATACAGGTGTATATCAACTTTTTTTATAACAAGAAAATCTCTTTAGACTTGATACTATTCATTTTATAATGATCTTTGAAACACCTGCTGGTTGCAATATAGTCCTCCAGCTTTTCAATGCGCTTTTGGTTTTCTTCGATCTCACGAATCTTCTGCTTTATTTTGGCCTGTAATCAAAAAAGAGATAAAACAAATCTGTTTTACAAAAGCACAAAAAAAGAGTTCACAGTCATTTCTCAATGTACCTCTGTCTCAATTTTCTTCCTCTCCTCCAGATCCAGCCTGTCCTGGTCAGCTTTTTGGTCCCTGTTAAACTTCTCTAGCTCCTGAGCCAAGGTAGCTGCCCGCTTACTAGCCTCCTCCTTTAGCCTGTGATACTGCTTCACCTGAGATAACAGTATGAGTGTTCAACGAAACACTGAAATTTATGGACATACTTGCATTTTTTATTCCAGCTGAAGCGCATCGTGCAGCTCAGTTCGACTGACCTGGTTCTCCTCCAGTGTCAAATCTTGGCCTTGACTCTGTGCCTCCTCTTCCATCCGTTCCTCAAACTCCTGCCTCGCCATCTCCACGGCACCCTGCTCACAGTCCAGTTCCTCTATGTCAGCCTTACGCTTCTTGTACATCTTCTGGGCGTTCTGCAAGGATTTTCGAGCCACCTCCAGCTTCTTAATTTTATGGGCAGTGTTCTCCTTGGCCTTGATATACTGTGGCCGTTTCTGATTCAACTCAGCATCTTTCTCTCTAGACGAGGTTAGATGAGTAGTTCTTTAACAAACTGTGACCATGAGTTATAGTTAGCTTATCATAACTAGAATACTTCAAGTTTTCAGTAGAGTCTAATGGCAGGTTATTATAGTTAACTAAAACGAAAACTAAAACCATAAAGAAACATTTTTGTTACTTGAAAAAAAAGGTAAATAAAATAAAATAAAATATAAAAAACTTAAAATTATGTTATTTCAGCAAACATTTCTAATTTTCATTTACTGTGATGTACTAAAATAACTCAAACTGAAATAAAAAACTACAACAGAAAAACACTTTCAATGACTAAAAAATGGGTACTACTATTTTAAACTATAATAGATAGATTTAAACTCTATCTCAATGATACTAAACTAAATCTCAATGATACTAAAATAACACTTGTCCAGTGTCTAATGCCACATTGAAATGGTCATTTTTTAAATTAAAATTAAAATAGAATTATATAGTTATTTCCATGTGTAGAATAATATACAGTATATATAGCACCCATCACTCACTTTATCTCCTTCTCCACATTCTGCTGATCCCTCATCATTCTTCCCAGCTCTTTCTTCTTTTCCTTGAGCTCTTCCTCAACATGATCCATCTTCTTCCTGTCCTTCTCAATCTCACGGTTGCGTTGAGACAACTCTCGGTTCAGCTTCTCGATCTCCGCCTCATTATGGTAGAGTTTAAAGAGCTGTAGCTGAACATGAGCCCTGACCACCTCATCCTTTAGTCTCTGGTACCTCTCAGCCTGAACAGAGAGCAAAAGTTAAACTGTGGAATTGTGGTCAAATGAGATGTAGCAAAATAGTTTACCTCCTCTTTTTCCTGTTTGGCCTCTTTGCGCTCTGCTGCGATGTTCTTCTTACGGTGATAGTTGAACTGTGTGTCCTCTTCTGCTTTCACCATCTCTTTCTTTCTGCGGTCATACTCCTGGGCCAGCTCACCAGAGCGGGAGATCTCCTCAAACAAAGTGGTCCTCTCTTTAGGATTCTTCATGGCTATGGACTCCACTGCACCCTGCACAACAAAAACACAAGGACATACGAAATCTACACTGACTACAAAATATCTCATTCAGGTTTTCTTATATTTTCTATAATACTGGAAACAACATGAGGTCATGTGCATGTTTACCTGAAACACAAGAAAATTTCTAGCTTTAATAAGGATACCCAGTTTTTCTAGCTCCTCACTGTACTCTGAAAGCCCGACCACCTTATTGTTGATTCGGTACTCTGAGGAGGAACCTGAAACATAAAAATAGTTAGTCTCACAGGATAAAAATGATTCATAGAACTAGTAAATAACACAGAAAAAAAACCTTTTGGGGGGTTTTCTGGCTATTATGAAGTTGTAACAACTTTCGGGAATGCAACTCATTTAGTAACTTTACTTTTTAACATTTACCAATGATGACCCGTGTGAAGGTGCATTCATCTCCATTGTCCTCGCAGTACACCATGCTCACAAAGGCACGGTTGGCTGCTGGTTTTCCCACTGGTGCTCCATGGATGAGATCCTTCAGGGTTTTAACACGCAGGTTACTGGTCTTCTCCGCCAATACAAAACTGATGGCATCCATAAGGTTTGACTTCCCTAGAGAGCAGTGATTTTGGGCATAGAGTTAGTGGAGTGCATTATCATTTTTGAGGTTTATTATTTGACATTTTAAACAGGACTTTTGTGTCTTGGTAAGGCTAATTTCAGTTATGTATCCTAAATACAATTAAATCATATTTTTGTATAATTGTCTTTTCTTTTTTTAATAATTTGACAAAATTAAATCTTGACTAGAAATGATGCACAATAAAACATTGTTCAAATTTATACTGACCTTGGGTTTTCTTTCTGGATTTTTTCACACATCACATAAACAAGTACACAACATTTTGAAATAAATTGATGGGCAATAGTAATATTTGAAAAAATAAATTGATAATAATAATAACAATTTTGAACATAATATGAAAGCATATGAATCACATCATATTTGAAAAATGAAAATCACACGTTTTAAATATTATATTTAAGACAAAAAAAAGTATGACTTTTGTCTCCTTGGTAAACAAGTATACAAAGCTTTGGAATTAATCAAAGGACAAAAGAATTTAACATTTACATTTTTTTTTATTTAATTAAACATTAAATATATAGTATTAAAAATTAGTGTTGAAAATGAAAATTAGTAGCAAAACAAATGATGAAGGCATAAACTATGTAACCGAGAGAAAAAAAAAATCTGAAAATCTGGAAGAAAAAAAAATAAACATAAAAAATACACTCGAATTTAAAAATAGAACATGCAGCCATAGCGAAATCCATTATAATGCAGCGTGCACAGTAGACACATGCAGCAGCTGCATCCCTGCAGTCCACCGTACCCGCAGTGCATTAGCACCTGAGATAACACTTACCAGATCCATTTGGTCCGATTATTGCTGTAAATTTGTGAAACGGTCCGATTATTTGACGTCCTTTGTAAGATTTGAAATTTTCAATCTCGATCAGTTTTAAATATCCCATCCTGTCTGATTTATCTCAGGAGACGGGTGTCAGATTGATGCCCTGTACAGTCTTTGTGGCGATGCGTTTACCCAGACGTTGTTTGGCGGCGGCAAATCGGATTTAAAACGAATTGGCAACTAGATATGTTAGGCTACATATCGTCTTTCAGAGGTTAATCCTCCGAAATAATAATAATCTGACAAAAAATTATCTCGTGTACACGCCCACTGTCTAGAGCAGAATGCAGGCAAAATAAAAGTCCTAGAGCTAAGGAGAGTTTCGAATGAATTCAGGCCACTTTTGGTAGTTCATGTGAATTTGTGAAGCAAAACCAACACTGTAAAGAAAGAAAAATATGTATTTTTTTAAATAAATATTTCCCTCCATAAAATTTGACTTTTTTTCCCGCACGTTTTGTTCATTAAGATATCATTCTAGCTTGTATAAATCCAGGCTACTGAATATTAAATATTAAGAACTATGACATTACAAACTTATTGACATCATCCCAGTAATTAAATACTGATAGCTGAGATTAGAATTAAAGGGAGCTGTTCATGGTACTGAAACTCGCACCACCACTAAAAATGTGCCTGGTTACAATCTTTTAAAAATATTTTATTAAAATAATAATAATAATAACAAA
>NW_015544165.1:1176725-1224783 GCF_001515605.1 Sinocyclocheilus anshuiensis
AAAAAAAAAAAACACTAGCTTTCTATTTTATCTACTTGTTTTTCTTTGTGTGTGTGTACATATATATATATATATACACCTTGCTACGTGTACTGCGTTAGGCTAACCGAGACTTGTCATTTGCTCATATATTGTTGCTCTTTTGTTAGTTTTGACTGCTTTTATTGTCCTCGTTTGTAAGTCGCTTTGGATAAAAGCGTCTGCTAAATGACTAAATGTAAATGTAAATTGTATACATTTTTATTTCAGTTTTAGTGATAGTTATTTTAGTAAATAAAGGTAATGAAAATGAGAAATATTGCCTTGCAACTTGCTGAAATAACATAATTTTTATGTTTTATTTTATTTCGGTTAATGTTAATTTTATTTCAGCTGTTTCACGTAAGGTTTTAGGTTTAGTTAACTATAATAACCCTGGTTTGGAAAACTAAAGAATTCGTATAATTTTGCATGAAGAATAATATAGCCTATGTCTGTCAAACATATCCCATAACCTAGTTACAGAAGCAGCGCCGTAAAGCGGTTACCATGGCAACGCCAAACATCGCTTCAAACGCAGCAGGAGGAGAGCTGACACACTGCCGTTCGATGGTCGAAACCCAACTGATATTCACCAGTAAGGTTTTGATATTTTATCTTCATCTGTACATAATTAAAAATACCTGCTATTTATGTTATTAATAGCTACGCCAAAAAAAAAAAAACTATCCACCACCTTCTCAGTGGCGGTGAGAGAGAGGGAGCTGATATGTAATACAGGGAGGTTTGTTGATATAAAACCGTGCTCTGACAGAACATGTACAAGGTTGATTTACCCGTGGATGAGTCTGCGCTGCGGGCGGTGGAGCGGCGTCGGGCCGCGGAGGCTGAGCGCGAGAGCCGAATATTCAACACCAGAGCCCGAGTGATCGGCGTTGACCTGCGTGTGCTCCAAAAACAGCAGGAGGAGAAACGAGAGCGACTGGAGATGGAAAAGCAGCGAGACATGGCTCGTGGTAAGACACATCACTTCTGCAGCTTGTTGGTCTCTCACAACTTCTGCACTACTTGTGTACTGCAAAACAAGCTACAACACTGAATGTTTATGTATCGAAGTCAAACAATTATATTGTAAGCTATATTTCGCCTGTATTTCTTCCATTTTTCAATAATGGATCAACCACAGTCGGATACAAAATCATTGGTCAATGATATGCAGAAATAATGTTCTTTGTTGTTCAGATCTGTTGCGCTTATCCCTGGATGAAATGGCAATGCAACAGAAAAAAGAGGAAGAAGAGTTGCGAAGAGAGTTGGCTCAGGACTTGGTACAATATAGAGCGATACATCAACGTGCTGAGGACAGTCGTGATGCAGATATCAATTATGGCCGAGAGGGGGCGCCAAATGCCAGTATTTCTGTCTCTGACTCGGCATTGGGACCCGCCAGCATGCAAGTGTTTTTGGTAAGCATAGACTGTACTGTAGTGTAGCGTTTGTTGGGGCACAGCAACAGATAAAGTCTCTATCAAATGACAGAGAAGGGTCTGGCTGCAGACATGCACTTGCATTTTCAGACTTGCACTCTCAGACTTGCACTCTCACACACCTGCACTTCCGCGAGTGACGTCACTTGCAGTCTTTTTTTATTTTTAATTTAATTTAATTTATTAATAATTTTTTTTAATTGAATCTCTTAACATTTTACACAAGTAGCCAGGTAAGAGAGACTTTGCACATTGCGTTCATATTCTGCTGTTCTGTGGCCACGGATTTGCAGGTCTTGTCTTTTTCTCCTACAGATGACTTGCAGGACCCTGTATGTTATAGTACTAAATTAATTTTAATCATTTAACCACCACAGCGTCTTGTCTCCAATGGCAACACGCACGATTCGTGTGGATTGCAAGTAGCTGAGAGTGCAAGCGGCGATTGCAAGTGACTTCGTGATTTAGTTTATTTTTTCTTGTCTTCACCACCTGGCTACTTGTGTAAAATGTTAAGAGATTCAATAAAAAAAATTAATAAATTAAACTAAATAAAATAAAAAAAATAAAAAAAGACTGCAAGTGACGTCACTCACGGAAGTGCAGGTGTCTGAGAGTGCAAGCCTGAGAGTGCAAGTCTGAAAATGCAAGTGCATGTCTGCAGCCAGACCCTATTGAAATGACATGGACACTAACTGCTCAATCAATATTTTCGGATAAAATTTAGGGTAAACTTTATTTTAAGGTGTCCTTGTTACAGTGGAAAACACTATGGAAGTCAGTGGGGACCATCAACTGTTTGGTTACAAAAACGTATTCTTATGTGATCAGCAGAAGAAAGAAACTCGTACAGGCTTGGAACAACTTGAGGTTGAGTAAATAATTACAAAATTTTTGCTTTTTGGGTGAATTATCCCTTGTAAGTCATGAGTAATATTTATATACACGTACTTACTATGGGATTAAAATTAGGATAATTTTCTTTAGGGTTAGTTGCATGCAATTATGCATATTAAGTAATAGTAATAATTTACTATTATTACTACAGTAAGTATGTCACATGTGTAACAAGAACACTAAAATAAAGCGTTATAAAAATGTCCACTTGAATTTGAATGTGTAAGGACAGTAAGTTTTTGGTAACTTTTCAGCATTTATTTTAGGTTTTTCACCATTTTGTAGTTCATTTAAATAGTCCTACAGTGTGACAAAAGAAAGTACAAATATGTAGTTTCTCAAATAGAATGGCCTTAAAAACAGCATAATTATTATATAATTTAAAAAAAAGTAGTTTAAAAAAAGTTTTATTGGAAATATATCATGTCACACTGCAGGACACCACTGTTCATATTCTATGAATATGTTTATGCACACCCGGTCAGGGAGAAGGAATTAATGAGAATGAAAAGAAGAGAGCTCAGATGAAAATGAACGAGAGAAACCTGAGAGCTCAAAGGGAGGAGAGGGAGAAACAAGAAAGGGAACAGAAAAACAGAGGTAAACAGATTACATTATATCCCATTTAGCCTTGTGATGTTAAAATAGAAGCAACTATAATGTAAGTGTATTCCACTGTGTTTAGGAGCACAGCATGCATTTCATATCTGTGTTTGTGTGTGCAGAGCTGCTAACCAGCAGGGAGTTGGTGGAAAAAGACTTCAGGGCAGTGCAGCTGAATGCCCTGGAGGAGGAGTGCAAAAGAGCAGCCCGCATTGCACTCAGTCATTACAATAAAGCTCAGGTATTATCTCACCACTAAACTAATGAAGGCAAACATTTGTGTTTATTTTTAGTAGGTTATTAAATATTAAATAAATATTGTTCGTCCAATAATGAAAATAAGGTCATTTTCTCACCCTCAAGACATTCAAAACCACTTTGAGTTTCGTGGAACATGGAAAGGAGATTTATTCAAGAATATTCACACTGCTATTTTCCATATATGTACATGTAGTATACTATAAAAGCATACACTGTTAAAAGTGGTAACCTGCAATTGTCACCTCAAAGAGCTATTTTTTTTTACCTGATTTACTTACAATATGAGGTTAATATGCGCAAACATCGGTTTGAAATGACATGAGGATGAGTAAATCATGACAGAAAACCCACAGAGGCACCATAGATCCTTGAGATGAAAGGTCAAGGTAACATCTGACCTCTCTTTGCAGGCAGAGGAGAGGATGGAGAAGGAGCAACAAGAGAGACTGAGGAGAGAGGGAGAGGAGCTGGCAGAGGTGCGGTACATGGTGACCTCTGACCTCCTGACAGAGCGACCAGAGGCTGCAAAGAGAAAAACCGAATCCTCGGCAGAGGGTCCACAAGTCCTGACCGACCGCTGGAAGGGCATGACCCCACAGCAGATCAGTGATATCCACAGAAAGAGAGAGGAACAGTGTTTGGAGAAAGAGGTTAAGATGCGGCACTGACATGTGCCATTTGAGCATGCATTTATAGTCATCATAAAAGTAATACTCTTTTATCCCTTTCCAATTTCACCAGAGACTGAGAGAGATGGAGATGCAGAGAGACGTGGCCTGGGATTACCATCTGACAGAGCAGGCCAGACAGCAGGAGAGAGAGGAGAAAAGAGACAAGGAGCTGCAGAGAGAGAGGAGAATTCAACTCGATAAATACAATCAACAGCTGGCACTAGAGCAGCAAACGCAGTAAGTGGCACATTCATATTTCACTATTGTTAAAAACACAGCAGGACGCAAACAGAAAGCAAAACTGGAAAATAAACAATCAAGAGTAGTAAAGACCTTAAAAATGGTCTATGTAATTCATCACAATTTTTTTCTTTACATTTAAATAACTTGCTCCTCTCCAACAACTTTTCTTTTTGGCTGATATATGCTAGGCCAAAAGGTTATCATAAAATAACTAAATTTAGGCTACTGTGGTTGGTAATGCAAGCTTTCCAATGGTTCATATAGTGATGGCAATAATAGGGTCACTTTTCACATTTCAAAATCCCATCCTGCACTTTTTCTTGTTTAATATATTCTATTTGACCTGGATATACACTACTGTTCAAAAGTTTGTGTCAGTATTTTGTTTGGCAGAAATTACTACTTTTATTCAGCAAGGATGCATTCAATTGATCAAAGGTGATTGTAGACTGGAGTAATGACTGCTGAAATATATTTTGTTTTACTTATATTTGAATATAATAATTTAAATATATTTTAAATAGAATATTAAACAGGAAACAGTTGAATGAATGAGGCATTTATATAGCGCTTTGTGTATTGCTGTATACCCAAAGCGCTTTACAATCATATGAAAGGGTCTCTTCGGTTATTTTAAATTGTAATAATTATTCACAATATTGTTATTATTGTATTTTTGGTCAAATAAATGTACCCTTGATGGGAATAAGAGACTTCTCTCACAAACATTAAAAAAACGTACCCACCCCAACCTTTTGAACGGTAGTGTACGTTAAAAATAAAATTGCTAGTAGCTATTAGCAAAGTAATTTTTGGATGTCTAGAAACATGATATTTTCTGTTTTTCAGCCAACACTACCTGGACAAGCAGCTCTATACAAACCGTCCCACAGTTCAGTACTTCACCCAGTTTGGCACAAGCTCTCGATAAAGCACCATCCCATTCCATCCTCTCATCTGATCATTCTCCTGCACAAGAAATAAAGTGGTACTGGATTTCAAAGCACTGTTTGCATTTGACATTCATAAATTGGCCTTTTATAGGCATCATTGCTGACAGTTGCCTTTATAAAACTTTATATAGTATTAGTGATGGATGTTTTATATAACTTTGTTGCAGATGTAGATGATCCCACTGATTTTAAGAAGTATTTCCTTCCACTGGCTGATTGGTGATGCAGATACAATAGCCAAATCCAGTTCATATCTAGTTAAGGTAGCCCACCCTCACTTCCCCTCCAGTCCACAACACAGCAGGAGAATGTGACCAATACAACCCCACAGCCTCATTCATCTCGTCCTTCATTTATTTTCACATCATATGCAGTAACAAACAGAACATACAAGAGGAATACGAGACTATTATGTCAAGCTTATTTATGCTTTAAGCCTACAGTTTAAGATGCATTATGAGCTTGAATGCGTACATTTGACAACTAACAACAGAAACGGCAACGTTCGTTCACTAGTCAAGCTTTAAACGGTGCCCTCCCATCCAGTTTTAGTTGCAGTAGCAGAGGGCAGTATAGTGGATATCCAAGAGTCTATTCACTTCCAAGCTCAATACAGTCAAGACACTGACAAAATACACAAGTCGTCTAGCAGCAGTTCAGTTGAATATTGAATTGAATATAATTTGCATCACTTCCCCCTCCTGTAAGAAAATAGATCTCTTAGAGACTTTTGTCCTGAGTTTGTCTGTACAGCTTTTGTGAGGGAGGCTAACACAGATTGGACATTCCGGCCCCCACAGCTATTCCAGAGGGCTGGGCATCACTGCAAAAACCGCTCAAGACAGTGGTCTCAAAGATCTGAGTCAGCGTGTTTCTATTGCTCCCTGGAAGCGTGTGTGTGCAGTGGTGCAAATAAGATGACTGCGTCCTTCCTTTCACGCTGCCTCTGCAGCAATAGATTCTAATCAGATACGCACAATACTGCTATTCTTTAGCACTTGGGAAACTATAAGCGCAATCATGTTTTGCCAGTAGCTTCATTTAGCTTTTTTCCATCTCTCTTATCCAATCAGCTTTTTTTTTTTTCAGAACCTGTAACATTTATTTATCAAAGACTTTTTTTCTTAGTTATTTAAAACTATGCTCTACTTGTCTACCACACTCAAATCACAACTAACAAGTTACTTGAAAGTAAAAAAAAAAGTTACAAAACTCAGATTTAAAAACCTAAAACATAATCAACAAGACACAGTTTTCAACATCATAAACAATCTTTTTGGGCTATATTTACATTCATCTGGAAATTAAGAGATTTTTTTCCCCCTGTGCCCCTCTCTTGAGAAATACCAGATGTGCCATAGATTCTCTCAGTGCTATATTCTGCTATATTCGTTTATAAAACATCAAATCAAATGAACCAAAAAGCAAAAAAGGGAACAAATGCTATTTGGTATACTGGTATGGAACAATTCCCACCCAAACAAAGCATACATTCTGTGTAATAAGACACAAGCCAGTACATGATTGCATTTTACGTAACCAAACTAAACTGTGTGTGACGTACGCTCTCACAGCCCTATCTAACTCAATATGACCTCAAAACTACGCACCTTACGTGTGTGTTCTTATGGCTTTACACCAACAGGGCTGCAAGAGAAAATCAGTCAGTACAGTTTAATACAATGCAGAAAACAAGAATTAAGCACACAGACACATACAGAGGGAGAAATAAACATGAGAGATGGTGGTGAGTATGTTGTCGAAGGCAGGCACAGGAACCGATGGAGATGAAAGATTATAATACTGTATTTGGCTAAATTGATAGATGCTTATATGTACAGCTTGCTATAAACGATCTTATGTCGTAGAGCCATTGCATCTCATGTATTTACACTATGGAAACCTGTAATCGTAACTGAGGGGATGCTGATATGTATCTTCTGTTGAATCACGACAATATTACAATAAATCAACGTACAGATGACTTAAAGTTACTGTAAGCAAATTTTATGGAACGGAACTCAGAAAATATCTGAATTCTCAAAAAGGAGACAATGTAGGGTGGAGACTTAGTTTTATCAATCTGTTGTTGATTAGATCGTGGCAGATCTGAATGTGACATTGCAGTAGATTGTAAGAAAGTCTGTCATTTCACTGGAAGAACGAGTTATGACATTTTGATAAAAAGTTAAAAATGAACCATATGCATATATGCATCATTCACAATATCAATAAGATGCATTTAGAAAATAGATGAATTTTCATTTCTGAAAAGAATTGGACACTGTTCAGACATCTACTATAACATGTAACCAAATTTACCAAGTTGTTTGCCAAATAAAATTGTCACAACACACTGAATTTTGACAGTGAAAGATGTACCAGCAGGGCCACGCTAACAGCGCTAGTGTCTTTTTAAGGCGTTTTTTTTTTTTTAAGGGTGCATATCTAATTCAATGGCTAAAACGGAGAAGTTCCACAATGGCTAACGTCACTTACAGCACCACGACACCAAACTGATTCTTGTGTAAAAAAACAACAACAAAAAATAATAATAAATTAATCATAAAACAAAATAATAAAAATGGTTCAGGCAAGTCTTCAAAGAATAAAAAGAAAGAAAGAAATGACAGAGACGCCACAAAACAATAAGTTGATTAAATTTTGCAACCAGCTCATGCTGTCTATATGCTTGCACAACGCACTTAGTCATGATTTTAAGGCCCTCAGCTTCTCTCTTCTCCCTCACACCCTCCTTCTACAACGTTTTTTATTGACTAACAGGTGAATCTGACTCCGATTTGATGTGGCGTTCGCCATGGGAGCTCGGTGTCTACTTTATCAAATTTGTCACTGGATTATCAAAGAAGTCTCTTCTGGAGATGTTCTTGTCACGTCAATATAACTGTAAACGGCTAGAGCCTATTTTATATTGTAAAATGAGAGATAATATCTGTAAACAACGAGCATGGCAGTCTATTTGTTATATGTCAGTCGAATGTTTTCCTCTGGCTGTGTCAAAAGTGTTGTGTTGGTCCAATTACGTCTGAAGTAAGTTCCAGCAGTGCTTCTGGTTGGTTTTCTTGGCATCTGTTGTGTGTGTAGGTCTCATTATTGTGGGTTTTCAATTATTTGGTCAGTCATGAGTGGTTGCAACAGGTGGGCACATGTGTGAATCCACGTTTGGGCTCGGGCTCGCCCTGGCTAGCCAAGGAAGGCGGCGGAGTTGGGCAGGCCGTGGTGGGAGGTAGCTGTGGCAGGATTTAGAGGGGAACTTTCCTGAGTCCCGGGGTCAGGAACATCTCGGACTCCGCTGCTCTGACTGGCCAGTGACTCGGCCATAAATAAACATGAGAGATGGTGGTGAGTATGTTGTCGAAGGCAGGCACAGGAACCGATGGAGATGAAAGATTATAATACTGTATTTGGCTAAATTGATAGATGCTTATATGTACAGCTTGCTATAAACGATCTTATGTCGTAGAGCCATTGCATCTCATGTATTTACACTATGGAAACCTGTAATCGTAACTGAGGGGATGCTGATATGTATCTTCTGTTGAATCACGACAATATTACAATAAATCAACGTACAGATGACTTAAAGTTACTGTAAGCAAATTTTATGGAACGGAACTCAGAAAATATCTGAATTCTCAAAAAGGAGACAATGTAGGGTGGAGACTTAGTTTTATCAATCTGTTGTTGATTAGATCGTGGCAGATCTGAATGTGACATTGCAGTAGATTGTAAGAAAGTCTGTCATTTCACTGGAAGAACGAGTTATGACATTTTGATAAAAAGTTAAAAATGAACCATATGCATATATGCATCATTCACAATATCAATAAGATGCATTTAGAAAATAGATGAATTTTCATTTCTGAAAAGAATTGGACACTGTTCAGACATCTACTATAACATGTAACCAAATTTACCAAGTTGTTTGCCAAATAAAATTGTCACAACACACTGAATTTTGACAGTGAAAGATGTACCAGCAGGGCCACGCTAACAGCGCTAGTGTCTTTTTAAGGCGTTTTTTTTTTTTTAAGGGTGCATATCTAATTCAATGGCTAAAACGGAGAAGTTCCACAATGGCTAACGTCACTTACAGCACCACGACACCAAACTGATTCTTGTGTAAAAAAACAACAACAAAAAATAATAATAAATTAATCATAAAACAAAATAATAAAAATGGTTCAGGCAAGTCTTCAAAGAATAAAAAGAAAGAAAGAAATGACAGAGACGCCACAAAACAATAAGTTGATTAAATTTTGCAACCAGCTCATGCTGTCTATATGCTTGCACAACGCACTTAGTCATGATTTTAAGGCCCTCAGCTTCTCTCTTCTCCCTCACACCCTCCTTCTACAACGTTTTTTATTGACTAACAGGTGAATCTGACTCCGATTTGATGTGGCGTTCGCCATGGGAGCTCGGTGTCTACTTTATCAAATTTGTCACTGGATTATCAAAGAAGTCTCTTCTGGAGATGTTCTTGTCACGTCAATATAACTGTAAACGGCTAGAGCCTATTTTATATTGTAAAATGAGAGATAATATCTGTAAACAACGAGCATGGCAGTCTATTTGTTATATGTCAGTCGAATGTTTTCCTCTGGCTGTGTCAAAAGTGTTGTGTTGGTCCAATTACGTCTGAAGTAAGTTCCAGCAGTGCTTCTGGTTGGTTTTCTTGGCATCTGTTGTGTGTGTAGGTCTCATTATTGTGGGTTTTCAATTATTTGGTCAGTCATGAGTGGTTGCAACAGGTGGGCACATGTGTGAATCCACGTTTGGGCTCGGGCTCGCCCTGGCTAGCCAAGGAAGGCGGCGGAGTTGGGCAGGCCGTGGTGGGAGGTAGCTGTGGCAGGATTTAGAGGGGAACTTTCCTGAGTCCCGGGGTCAGGAACATCTCGGACTCCGCTGCTCTGACTGGCCAGTGACTCGTCCATGATGACCTCGGTCTGCACGCTGTTGCTGTTGGCGTAGTCATCTAGAGCGTCGTCGGTACATAGCTTACTATCCTCGCACAGAGATGGCTGACTGGCCGTCTGCTTCTCCTCATTGTCACTATGCGAGAAGAGAAAGGGGGAAAGAAAAATACAAATAAATCTATAAATGTAAACCAAGTGTGACGTCAAAAATGCCACTGTGCATGCAAGGGAAAGTATTGAGAAAGCCATGCATAAAAAAAAGAACACAATGCCACTGCAAAGCATACCTCTCCAGCGATCTGCAAATCATTAAGAAGAGCATTTAGGAGAGAAAGGAAGAGCATAAGAAATAGGGAAATGAAATTTATGCAATAATCTGTCTAACAAACTTCACCATACCTGTACTCGCCAAAAGCCTCATTATTCATTGGCCGAACTTCAGAATCTATCTGGCCTTCTTCTTTTTCTTTGACTGTGGGAAGAATACAATTCAGGGATATTTGCGCATTTGTTAGTACTGTCAAGGGACAAATCACACTAAGGGTGGTTAAATACATTAGAATGATGTGTGACAGTGCTTCTTCTTATACCCGAGTATTTTCCACCTTTGCTTCGTTTTATGAAACACAGAATGAGCAGTACCAGCAGCAACAGCACGAGGGCGCTGATGAGTCCAATGAACCAGCTCTCAGTCACAAACCCTTGACTTATCTCCATGACTTCTGAAGTGAGAGGGAAATTATGTATTTTTAATTTTTTATTAAAGGGGAAAAAATGGAAATGCTGTCATCATTTACTCTCCTTAATGTTGTTACAAACCTACACTACATTTCAAAAGTTTGGGGTTTGTAAGATTTTTATAATATGTAATGTAATACTTTTATTGAGCAAGGATACATTAAATTTATCAAAAGTGACAGTAAAGACATTTATAATGTACAAAAGATTTTGATTTCAAATAAATGTTTTTCTTTTAAAATTTCTATTAATTAAAGAATCTTGGGAACATGTATTTTGGTTTCCACAGAAATATTAAGCAGCACAACTGTTTTCAGCATTGATGATAAAAATAAAAAATGTTTCATGAGCACTAATCAGCATATTAGAATGATTTCTGAAGGAACTTGTGACTGGAAGACTAAAGTAATGGCTGCTGAAAATTCAGGTTTTTAATAAATTTCATTTTAAAATATATTAAAATACAAAACAGTTATTTTAATATTTCGCTATATTACTGTTTTACTGTGTTTTTGATCAGATAAATGCAGCATTTGTGAGTATAAGAGACTTATTTCAGAAACAAAAAATATACTGACACCAAACTTTCGAATGGTAGTGTATATGACCTTCATTCTTACAATGGAAAAAAAAAGAGAAATTTGGAAGATACTATGAACATCACAGAATGGAAAATATTACCAAGATTTCTTCTTTTAAATTTCTTCTGTGGACTGCATGTGAAAAGGACATCAGTGCAATTTATTATAAAAAGAGCTGTTTTGTGATTACTTGCTCCTGCTGTCTGGATCTCATCCTCCCATAAAGTTTTGTTTTTGAAGTCAATCTTCAGGTGGTACACGGACCCGGACTGGAGCCCCTGCAGCGTGTAAAAAGACTGAGAGCTGTTCACTCTTTCAGAGCGCTTCCATGTGCCTTTGCCTGGACAAATACACACAATACAGTACAAATCAAAACACACTCGTTTTTTATTCTCTCTCAGTTACTGAAAAAGTAGAGGCACTAACTAACATAAGACTTAATAAAGCTGCTACTTCATATTTTGCTATTCAATGAACGAGCTTGTGTTCAATCATTCTCAATCACGTCCTGTCCATACGGCACGTACCATCCTTTTTCAGGTAATGAATAAAGAATCCCACGTTCCTCTGTCTTTCTTTCGATACCCATGTCAGGTTGACTGATGTCTCTCCAGTCGATAAACTAATGTTGGAGAGTGGAACTGTTCACACACACACACAAAAGTGAGACTTAGACACCTTTAAATCTGGTTGATTGTTCGTTACACAAACTAATTTGTCCAAATATAATTCAAAGTGGCTGTGATTATGTCACATTTCCTCTTATTTTCAGTGTGGACACATAAATTACTTCGCTAGAAGTGTGTTGCATCGAGTCTGGTTAGGACAAAGTGTCCGTGAAAACATTTCATATATCATGTAGATATAATTTAGATCAGTAAAATGTTGGACCTCCATCCAGAGTTGTAGCTCCCTCCATGATGATTGGCAGACCTTCTCCCTTAGCAGTGTAGCCTTGCAGGTAGAAGCGGTAACGGCTATGAGGATCCAGCTTTAAGCTGAAGTGAGACACCACGTGGTCACTAATCTCTATCATTTGCATGGGACTGTCTTCTTTATCAACTGCAGAGAAATGAGGGGAAGAAGAGACACTAGACATGTCAAAAATATTATTTTGAACATCTTTAGCAGTTTTAAAAATAGTGGTTTTAAAATGTTAACCATCAAGCACTTGCTATGCAGTTGCTACAGTGCAGGGTTCCTCAAATCCGGTCCTGGAGGGCCACTGGCCTGCAGAGTTTAGCTCAAACCTTGATCAAACTCACTTACCCGTGATTTTCTAGGAATCCTGAAGACCTTGACGAACTTGCTCAGGTGTGTTTGATTAGGGTTGGAGCTAAACTCTGCAGGGCATTGGCCCTCCAGGGCAAGATTTGAGGAAACCTGCTATAGTGTTTTGAATGGTTTTCTGATGCTTAATGTTCACTGCTTCTAGAATTAATCAGGCTGTTGGTCAACGCACCTTGTTGATACTTTAACATGTATCCTTTCAGGACACCATTCGGCTGTGTGGGTGGAGTCCAATGCAGTGTCATTTCTGTCTCCGATGGGCTATCCAGCAGTAAAGATGATGGAGGACCAGGTACTGGAAAAAAATGGATGAGAGGATTTGAATCCCTCACCTTTCTTCATCTATTTTTACTTTTTGTCTCTCAGTCTTTCATTTTTACCTCCTTCTGGAGTGTGGAAAGTGAGGGGGTCAGACTGGGGACCTTCTCCTTTATTGTTGAAGACACTCACAGACAGTGCGTAATGGGAGTAGGGCTGCAGGTCTCCCAGAACCTTCCTCTCCTCGTTACTGTCTGTCATCACAAACGAGATGTTGCTTGGCTTCCCCTCCCTAACACGCTCCCGTCGGAGGTGTCTGCTTTCCGGGCCATAGTGCATCAGATAAATCTATAGGATGGATATTACATAAATTGTCAAAGATATTTTACATCTCACAGTTTAGCACAGTACAGTATATTACCTTGTAACCCTGCAGACGACCTCTCACAGTTTCTCTGTTTATGGGCGCCCACGTCACTACAATTGCAGTGCTGTTGATCAAAGCCACTCCCACATCCATAGGGGCTTCAAGCGGGTCTGACAGGAAGAAAGAGCACATTAGGATTAACGTTAAACTAAATTCATTGTTTAATTGGGGTGAATTGAGATACATAACCTTACAGGAAGATGTCAGGAAAAGGGCTCACAAGAGCAGTAAAAACATCAAACATGACAAACTCACAGTCCTCTCCAGAGTATCCAATGGTGGATTTGGGCTCTGGACCATTTCCCATCTCATTAACAGCTTGCACTTTAATGTCAAAGGCAGAGAAGTTGCCCACATCTGTGACGGTGAAGGGTGGAGAGATCATGAATTTGGTGTTCCAGGATGGACCGCTGCCCAAAACTTTCCTCCACATCACTATATAGCTAAAACCTGGGCCATTGAAACTACGTCTGTCCATTTCCTGCAAGAACACAGATTCAGTTTTGAGCCAAACTGTATTTTTCTGTGAACAATGAGAATTTCAAACATTGACAATAGTGACTTACAGGTGCATCTCAATAAATTAGAATGTCAT
Organism: Sinocyclocheilus anshuiensis; assembly: GCF_001515605.1. Taxonomy (NCBI): domain Eukaryota; kingdom Metazoa; phylum Chordata; class Actinopteri; order Cypriniformes; family Cyprinidae; genus Sinocyclocheilus; species Sinocyclocheilus anshuiensis. Next base: position 1,190,649 of record NW_015544165.1, read on the forward strand.
GGAAAAGTTCATTTATTTCAGTAATTCAACTCAAATTGTGAAACTCGTGTATTAAATAAATTCAATGCACACAGACTGAAGTAGTTTAAGTCTTTGGTTCTTTTAATTGTGATGATTTTGGCTCACATTTAACAAAAACCCACCAATTCACTATCTCAACAAATTAGAATATGGTGACATGCCAATCAGCTAATCAAACTTTTCCATGACATTCTAATTTATTGAGATGCACCTGTACATAGTAGGGGGACTCGCTTTTTAGTCAGTTTATTAACGTGAACTGTTCGAATGAACCATTTCACTAAAATGAATCAGACCTTCCATTACTGCATATGAGTGAGATGACTTTTCTAACACAACATATGAAAGAAAGAGGACAGTTTAGGATGAACCGATTCATTAGGGGTCCCTTCGAGCAAGTTCACACTTTCTAACACTATATATGAGAGAGAGGTCTAGTTAAGATGATCCAACTCACTAGAATGAATGTGGATTTTCTAAAACTACATAAGAGAGTGAGAGGAACATTTAGGATGAACTGATTCACTTGAATAAATCTGACTTTCCAACACTAACAACATACTGTATGAGAGAGAGAGGACTGTTTAAAATAAACCAATTAACTAGAATGAATTGGAACTGAAACACACTGCATGCAAGAGAGAGGACAGTTTAGGATGAACCGATTCACTAATATGAATCAGAATTTTCTAGCACTACATATGAGAGAGAGGTCCGTTTAAGATGAACCGATTCGCTAGAATAAGTCAGACTTTTCTAACACTACATAAGAGAGAAAGAGAGATGAACTGATTCACTTGAATGAATCAGATTTTCCAACACTACAAGTGAGAAAGAGAGGACTGTTTAAGACAAACCGATTTACTAGAATGAATTGGAATTGAAATACTGCATATGAGAGAGAGAGACAGGTGAGGATAAACAGATTCGCTAGAATCAATCAGACTTTTCTTACACTACATATGAGAGAAGGGACTGTATAAGATGAACTGATTCACTAGAATGAATCAGACCTGACAATGCTACATACAACAACTATGAGCATGTGTAGTTGTTTTAAAAACATTTTCAAACATGTTAAAAATGTTTGGTCATGCTACACCACTACTCATCTTACCAAAAATATAGTTTGTAGCATCAATACTTTTTTAGTTAGGTGCTTTCCAACACTGCTTACAATATAATAGAATATGAAGTCATATGGACTCCTTTTGGAACTTTTTTGTCTATTTTAAAGCTTAACCGGGACATCTCCTGTTCACTTTTTTCTCCTGTTTACAATATCTTTTGTGTTCCATGGAAAAAATAAATCATACCGGTATGGAACGACACAAGGATGAATACAAGATGACAGAATAATTTCTGGTCTCTTTAAATGCTGAACTGTGCAACATACCTTCCATGTGATGACAAGGTTGCCTGGGTCGATGGAATCACTGCGCACTCCTTCAGGGTTACTGTCTGGAGCTGTAGAGGACAAATCATAATTTAGTGCCAAGTTGTTCTAACGTGGCAATAAAACTGTCACTTCACAACTTTAATCAGTCTGAATAAGCTCTTTTGCACTACAATCATTATATCTGCACTGTTGTTTACTTCACTGGTTTGCACTCTATCTGCCATGCGCCTTATGCTGCTTTATATATTTTTTTACATTTGACCTTATTTGTATAATTGTATAGTTGTATTTTATATTTAAATCTGTATCTATCTGTATTTATGTTCTACTGTTAGTGTTATCTGTATGCACCAAGGGTCTGAGAGTAACGCAATTTCAATTCTCTGTGTGTATGTGCTGTACATGTGGAAGAATTGACAATAAAGCAGACTTGAGACTTGAGACATCAGCCACATGCTGAGAGAAAATATAAACACAAATCCAAAGTGTCATACAATGATTCAAGGGACAAAACAAATGCATCACAATGTAGCATTACAAGTCTTTTCTGTTTTAAGGCTATGTAAACATGCACATGCTCACACGTGCGGTGTTACTTACGAGCAGCTGGTATGGAAAAGACATCTGTGTACATGCTCGGGTCACTCTTGCCGATGTCATTGATGGCGATGACTCGGAAACGGTAGGAAAGGAAGGGCTTCAGGGAAAGGGTAGTTCGCTGATTGTTGCCTGGCACGCGGCTTAGCTCCTCCCATTCTTTTCTTTCATATTCAGTCTCCTCAAACTCAATCAAATACTCTAGATACATAAACACATACATATACACATAGAACAGAAGGAAATGTCACTGATTTTATAAAAGACTGGCCCCCAAAAAGTATTTAAACACTTCAAACACATTTAAAAGTGCAAGAATGCAACTGCTTTACATACGAAATATGAAAAAAGGCATATATTTTAAAGTTGATGAAAAGCTTGAATTAAATCAAATAAAATAATAAAATAAAAAATCTAAATAAAAACAAATCAAGATGAAACACAAAATATATATTTAAAAAATACAGAAAAATATTTTATTTGTTCACTTGTCCTGCGACTAGTTACCAACATCAGAAAACCATGAACTGATGAAAATCTAAAAACTAAATTAAAACATATGCACACACACATATACATAATATATATATATATATATATATATATATATATATATATTTTTAGCATGTCATGTGACTAGTTACCAACAGCAGTGAATCATGAACATGAGTTTTTGAAATGACTGAAATTAAATCTCAGAGGGTACTTATATTTTATAGTAAATATTTTAGGTCAAAGGGGTTTGGCTAATAAAAATATATGGGAATCCCGGTGATAGGAAACTTGTGCAAACTGCAAAATTGCCTCAGAAAAAATTAGTTCTGAGAAAATGCGGTTTGATATTGGTTTGATATTTTGTTTGTGAACGCAATGACATTTATACATATTAAATGTGGCTTATGTGGCAGAACAGCATACGTTGTTTATGTCCAGCGGATACTCTCCAAAATGGCACCAGGGTGATGCGGAGAAGATGAATTGTTGAATAAAGTCGTTATATTTTTTTTCTTTTGCACGCAAAAAAGTATTCTCGTAGCTTCGTAAAATTACGGTTGAACCACTGATGTCACATGGATTATTTTACAGATCTCCTTGCTATGTCTCTGGACTTGGGAACATTTCAGTTGCGTTGCTGTCTATGCAGGGTCAGACAGCTCTCAGATCCCATCAAAAATATCTTAATTTGTGTTCCGAAGATGAACGAAGGTCTTACGGGTTTGAAACGACATGAGGGTGAGTAATTAATGACAGAATTTTCATTTTTGGGTGAACTATCCCTTTAAATTGTTGCCTAAACAGGAAAACATTTATGGTACCTAGCACAGGGCTGTTATGATCATCTCCAGGTGTCCAGCTGAGAGTGACACTGCGATCTTTAGGTTCAGTCATCTGTATTTGTGTCGGAGAGTCTGGTCGGTCTGGTGAATGAGGGTTGACAAAGAGGTCAGGGGGTAAGATGCTAGTAAAAACAAGGCATCTATGGTTTTAAAGGTTATTACTTGAATATGCCTACAGCAAAACATGTCCTTTTGTCCTTTCTGTAGGTCACATTATCATACAACTTGCAATACACATACAGCTATATAGATCCAGACACATAAAAGGGTTTAGAAATGGCCATATTAGAGAACAGGCAGATTATAAAGTTACCTACCAACGATAGTGATGGAGCCACTCGCTTCAGCCATATCCAGAGTGGTAATGACTTCACAGGTGTAAATCCCTTCATCCTCTTCCTCGACATCAGGTATTATGAGGGTGGATTCGTCTATCATGTACCTTTATGGTTTTATGGTTAATAACATTCATGAGATCATGTTATACAGCTTAAATTTAGCCTTTTTGAAGCATTCTGAGGGAAACTAAGGTATAAAAGCATACTTGTCAGAATCAGAGGATTCTGTGAGCTTCTGTCGGTTCTTCCTCCACTGGACTTGAGGGGTGTCCTGCCTGGAGTCCACCTGGTACTCGCAGGTGAGGGTAGCGGGCTTCCCCCGCTGGATTCGCAGAGCCAATGGAGGTTTCACAATGACTGTCTTATCTGTGAGACAAAATTTCTATTTGTAAAAAATATCTTAATTTTAAGTGAAAAATTTGTTTTTTTTTGCATTTTTTTGTCTTGTTTCAATAAAAAAAAATTATATAAAAAAAATCCACAAGAAGCAAGATTATGTAAGATAACAAGAGAATTTAAGAGAATATATCCTGAATTAGTTTTATATATTTTTTTACCTATATTTTCCTTGTTGTAATAAAAGTCTCTGTACACATAATATTAGTATTTAATAATATTTTGCATATTTTTTGTACCTTGTATGTGGATATTAGAACACAAAAAAAGCCAAAATGAACATATAAAAGAAATGATCCTAAATGCCTGAAATGGAGCCTTTTCTAAATATGGTGTGGAACTCACTGAGTACATCCAGCTCAGCAGTGATGGTGATTTTACTGTTGCTAACAGTGCAGGTGTACTGGCTGCTGTCATTGAGGGAGGCGTTACTGATCTGTAGAGAGCCATCGGGTAACTGGCTCATCCTTGGGTTGGCTTCAAGAGCAGCCCAGGTCTCACCCTCCCTGTGAACGCACAAAATATTCATTTTAGCCTGTTCAAATGGTAGCAGTGTGCCAAAAGAACACCATGTTTTTTCCAGAAATATTGACTATTGAGTATGATTTTGCCCATTTTCCCAACGGACTCCCCACACTACACCAATAATCAGGACAGCTGGCCGGAGCAGTTCTGTCATGTGAGGAAGGGACACCCCACAGGATAGAGTCTGTCTCACCATGTGACATTGGGCTGAGGAGAGCCAAAGGTCTCACAAGCCAGCTCAGTTGTCTGTCCCTCTGCCACAGAGTACATGAGACCATCTTCTGTCAGAATCTGGGGAGGCAGTTCTAGAGAAACAAAATAAAAACATTAGAAAATGTATTTAGTTTTTGATTTTTGAGTTGTGATTGGCTATGCAATTATGTTCAGGGTGGTTGCTAATGCTATGCTGTTGCTAAGGTGTTTTGAGTGGTTGTTAGCATGTCGCTATGTGGTTGCTAGGGTAGTTTACAAATACGTCTATGATATTCTGATCCCTGTATTTTGCCTTAGCTCTAAAAAAGTTATTTTTGTTGTGGTGCTTGCTGTTTTTGGAAATTCCCTTACCTATAACATAGACGTAGGCATTGATGAGGATAGATCCATGCTTATTGACTGCTTTGCACTGATACACTGCAGTGTCACTGAGTTCCACATTCTTCAGAGTGAGAACGCCATGTTTCAAGCTGCGTCTGGGGTCTGGGTCAATATCTACGCAAAAAGACACCTCAATATGTCAATACAAGACCATATACCATTGTCTCAAACAAAGATTATTCTACATATACAAGCAAAATATACAGTTAAGAGACAGTATTTCTTCTGCTTTCTTTCTTCTGTTGAACACGGAAGATGATGTTTTAAAGAATACTAGTAATCAAAAAGTTGCTGGTAGCCATTGACTTTCATAGTATTTTTTCCCTACTATTGAAGTCAATGGCTACCAGCAAATATCTTCTTTTGTGTTCAACAGAAGAAAGAAATTCATGCAAGTTTGGAACAACATGAGGGTGACTAAATGATGAAAAAAAAGAAACATTTTTGGTGAACTATCCTTTTAAGCCAGTGATTCCAATTTTTTTTTCTCAGCTGAATCCCTTGGACTTAAAATATTTAAGTATCTCCTGAGATTTTAAGTTAATAATTCAATAATCTAACACCACATTCACATGGTCACAATTCTCTCATTTCGGTTAATGTTCACATGACGTGCAGGAAAACAAATATATTTTTTTAGTAAGTTTTTATTTTTATTTTCAATTTTACAGTTTTGTGATTTTATTAATTAGCTTTGCATCAAATCACAAACCCATTGCAGTTCCTTCTCAAAACCTAGTGTGGGAAACCCCGCATTAAGAAATGGAATGTGTCTTGACTGAATCAATTACCAGTAAGAAGATTGCCATTGATGCTCCAGGTGACCTCAGGGCTGGGAATACCATCAGCTTTACATTCCAGTTTGACTGTATCTCCCGGGGCGTACAGTTGGCTCTTTGGTTTTTTAATCCAATATGGGGCAGCTATACCACCACAAAACACAAACAACTAATCATGAAAGGTCTCAGCCAACAATTATATGCAACCTTCCAAAAGGGAAGTGAGGTAGTCAATAGTTTAATTTTAAGTTGTTTTTTAAGTCATCCTCCCATTGATTTTCTCAAGTTCACACCCCACATCTAAATCTGGAGAGGATGTGATCTGGCAGTACCTTCCACAGTGACGCTGTAGGTGTGAGTGATCATGCCTTGCAGATTTGTGGCAGTACACTGGTACTCGCCGCTGTCAGACTCTGAGATATTCTTAAAACGCATAACTCGATCATAACTATCTTTGGATGTGCGGGACTCTGACAGGACTCCATCCTTCCTGATCCACTGGATTTTGGGAGAGGGCCTAGTAAGTGAGAGAATAGGATGTAAACACACCGGACACTTTTTAAGGAAGTAACTGTCAATGACACAGTCAGAGCAGGTTTGACTTACAGGCCCTGAACAATGCACTCCAGCTCCAGGTTTTGGCCACTGAGCACCAGATAGGAGCTGTGGGAGCCAGTGGGTCGCATCATTTGTGGCCTTCTGTTACGCACTACTGAGTTAGCTACAGATACAAAGACAGAATTATTGAGGGAAATGAGGAGAGAGCATGATAAACAATTACAGCTGCAGTAAGTGGGTGTTCACACAGGACTAAGACCGGGCAAAAAGGCTTAATATCTCAATATTTTTTCAGACTTTTTATGACATTGGATGGATGGATGGATGGATGGACGGAATGAACAAAATAAACGATGGATGGATGCATGGATGGATGGACAGCACAAACAAAATAATGGATGAACAGATGGATGGACAGAATAAAAGAAATGATGAATGGATGGACAGACAGAACAAAAGAAATGGATGGATGGATGGTTGAATGGATGGAACAAAAGGAATGAAGGATGGATGGATGTAAGTGGGTGCACGATGGATGGATGGATGGAACAAAAGAAACGACTGACAGATGGATGGATGGAACAAAAGAAATTATGGATGGATGGACAGACAGAACAAAAGAAACGGATAGATGGACAGATGGTTGAATGGAGGGATGGATGGAACAAAATAAATGAAGGATGATGGATGGATGGCCAATTACAGCTGCAGTAAGTGGGTGCACGATGGATGGAACAAAAGAAATGATTGATTGATTAATGGATGGATGGATGATGGATGGAACAAAATAAATGATGAATGGATGGACAGACAGAACAAAATAAATGGATGGATGGATAGAACAAAATAAATGATGGATGGATAGAACAAAATAAATGATGGATGGACAGTTACAACTGCAGTAAGTGGTGCATGATGGATGGATGGAACAAAAGAAACGGATGGATGGATGAACGGAACAAAAGAGATAGATAGATAGATAGATAGATAGATAGATAGATAGATAGATAGATAGATAGATAGATAGATAGATAGAAGTTTTATGTAGATGTGTATTTTAAAAATAACTCAATGTCTTGCTCTTTCTCTTCTGTTCAGCCCAAAAGTTTAGAAACAGCAAAGGTTGGTCAAGGACAGTCAGCATCCTCTGTCTTGATGCTTACAGGGGACAACAGTGAGTTTGATGGGCTCTTTGAGGACGATGATGCGTGCGCTGGGGAACTGAGTGTTGCAGGTGTAGTCGTCTCGACTGTCTGCCAGAGCCACATGAGAGAAGTACAAGTTTCCATCGCGACCCTGAATCACACGATCGTTTTGCTGAATGTGCCGCAACTCTAAGAGAAAAAGATTTAGACACAGATGCATATATGCAGATATTGCTGAGATATGGCTCATGTTTAACATGGATAAACCAGGATAAAACAGACTCTTGTCCATCCAGTGGATGACCGGAGCCACAGTGCTGTTAGGAGGATTACAAGAAGTTTTATGTAGATGTGTATTTTAAAAATAACTCAGTGTCTTGCTCTTTCTCTTCTGTTCAGCCCAAAAGTTTAGAAACAGCAAAGGTTGGTCAAGGACAGTCAGCATCCTCTGTCTTGATGCTTACAGGGGACAACAGTGAGTTTGATGGGCTCTTTGAGGACGATGATGCGTGCGCTGGGGAACTGAGTGTTGCAGGTGTAGTCGTCTCGACTGTCTGCCAGAGCCACATGAGAGAAGTACAAGTTTCCATCGCGACCCTGAATCACACGATCGTTTTGCTGAATGTGCCGCAACTCTAAGAGAAAAAGATTTAGACACAGATGCATATATGCAGATATTGCTGAGATATGGCTCATGTTTAACATGGATAAACCAGGATAAAACAGACTCTTGTCCATCCAGTGGATGACCGGAGCCACAGTGCTGTTAGGAGGATTACAGGGAAGCACCACACTCTCTCCTTCCTCCACCTTCTTCGACACCTTCTTCTCCTTCTGTAGAGTGGGAGTGTCTGCAAGAGAACAGAGAATTAATTAAAATTACACTACCGTTTAAAAGTTTGGGATCTTTACAAGATTATTTAATGCTTACCATGGCTGCATCAAAAATACAGTATAGCAGTAATACTGTTAAATATTATTACAATTAAAATAACTGTTTGCTATTGTAATATATTTTAAAATGTAATATGTTCCTGTGATGAAGTTTCAGCAGCCATTACTCCAGGCTTCAGTGTCACATGACCCTTCAAAATCATTTTAATATGCTGATTTGGTGCTCAGTGTTATTATCAATGTTGAAAACATTTGTGCTGCTTAATATTTTTGTGGAAAACCTTATACAGTTTTTTTTTTCAGGATTATTTTATGAATAGAAAGTTCAAAAGAACTGCATTGCATGATTAGTGTAGTTACCAAATCTAAAACATAAAAAACTTTGACTTGAAAAACTTTAACTGAAATAAAATAAAATATGAAGAAGTAAACTTATTTTATTTCAACTAGTTGCCATAGCAGCATTTCTCATTTTCATTTAGTTTAACTTCATGTACTAAAATAACAAAAAATACAACTTATACAAAATAAATAAATACTATAGGAATATAAAAAAAAACTAATAAAAATGGAAACAACAAACAAACAGCTAAATTTTGAGCTAAAACCTTAGTTATAATTTAAAAGAAAACAGAAAATACAAAAATAAAAACAAACAAAAAAACGAATAAAAACTGTAATATCTCAATGATACTAAAATAACACTGCAGCATTCATTTGAAATAGAAATCTTTTGTTGTCTTTATTTTCACTTATGATCAATGTAATGTATCCTCACTTAATAAAAGTATTGATTTCTTCTTTTTAAACTTTTTACTGACTTTAAACTTGAATTCTTAGACACAGATGGGAAAGATTTAAAATTACTGTTTACAATACAATTTCAGATACATTTTATCCTTGTGAGAAACTGGAGTGTGCTAAGTAGCTAGCAAGCACAGCTGACATTATTCAGAAGATGCTTTAGCTTGAAATCATATGAAATGGGTGTGTGATGACGCGCATATTAATGCAGCCAGCCCCAGCTGCGTGTAGAGTTCATAATATGTGGGCTATTGTTAGCCCCGCTCATGCTGAGTACTCTCACTTCCTGCACATATTAATCCCACGAGTGGCCATCCCAGCTGACACACTTACACCACTCACACTGGTTTCTCAGGTAACCGTTGTCAGGGAAACTGGCAGAGAGGTCGGGATAGAGTGAAGGAGACAGGTAGATTGCTAGATGGCTAGTCAAAACAATAGTTTTGTTGTTGTTTTTACATACAAAGCGCCGCTCGGTGTTGTGTTTGATAGCTAACTGGGATGCAATCTGGGATTTTTATTCGTTCTGGAATTCTTTGAACTGCTAGTGTGACTGGCACACACAATGAGCTGTAATTTTGTGTGTATGATACAACAGGGGGCTTGATTTTGGGCTGTTATCTGCTGTGCGCCAGATTCTCTCTACAGAAAACTCACTGCATGTGGTAACGTCAGGATATCAAACAGGCAATCATAAGTGTGTCGCTTTATAACGCTGCAGTAATGAGAGCGACTTACTCTCTGTGACAATACGAGCCTCGTTAGACACCGCCGTGCCGAGATCATTAGACGCGTAGCAGTTATATCTGCCCTGGTATTGGTGAATGGGTCCATCTTTGGCTGTCAAAGAAAAGGTCCCAGAATCTCTGGACACAGAGAGTTCAGGGTCTTTAGAGGGGTCAAACTCCACACCATCTTTCATCCAGCGGAACCTAGCAATAGTGCAAATAAGAAATAAATTTCAGTCATTTTTAACATAATATAGAAAAATAATAAGCTTAAATTAAATTGCTATAGTGATAAAATATTTTTTTAACCAATCCCTTTTAAGATTAATAATAAATTCTCACAAAACTGTTCAACAGTTTGGTGTCAATAAGGTTTTTGATTTCTTTGAAAGCAATTAATACTACTATTCAGGAAGGATGCATTAAATTGGTCAAAAGTGAAGATAAATACATGAATAATGCTACAAAAGATTTCGGTTTAAAATAAATGCTGTTCTTTTGAACTTTCTGTTAATCTAAGATATTAAGCAGCACAGCAGTTTTCAGCTATGCTAATAATAAGAACTATTTCTTGAGCACTAAATAATCATATTAGAATGATTTCTGAAGGATCATGTGACACTGAAGACTGAAGTACTGGCTGCTGAAAATTCAGCTTTGCCATCACAAGAATAAAATACATTTTTAAAATATATTACAATAAAAAATTAACTTTTTCAATTAAAAAAAAAACATTTACTTTAAATTGTAATAATATTTCACCATAGTTTTTACAGTATTTTTGATCAAATAAAGGCTTTAGATATTTAATTCAGAAACATTAAAAACTCTTATCAACCCCAAACTTTTGAATGCAAGTGTATATAATGCACGAAAATAGTATCCATAATACCTTATAATACATCTTAAAATAACTGTAACCATATTTACATTATAATACTCAAATATATAACCCTACCTATTTAAATCATGTTTAATGTGAATTGATGCTTAATGTGAATTAAAAATGTCCATTTATCTGTCTCTTCTTACATTTTTATTTTTGAATTAATACATTGAAAATGTATTTCTTCATTTTATTTTTAAGTGGCACTCCTAGTTTTCCATATCATATAGGCCTCAAAGCTAATAGACATAGCCATAAAAGACAAATTTAGATTTTATGGAGTCTTTAAAAGACATAATATAGTATTATAATGCACGATATAGGTTTAAATGTGAATCTAGGAATTGGTTAGTATAATAGTGTATTGTAACTGTGGTTACAATTATTTATGAAAGAATGCAATGCAAAATAAAAAGCAATATATAAAGCATTATATACTGTATAGGCTTCAAGTAAACTGTTATCAAATTATGTAACATGTTGCTATGGATACTAACGTGGGCGGGGGATTCCCAATTGCCTCACAGGTGAGTGTGATGTCATCTGCTGAAAAGGTGGTGACAGACTCTGGCTGGGCGGTAATCACTGGGGGGCTTTTCACTGTGGAGAGAGTACACAATCGCACACCAAACATTCAATTATCTAGTTACATTTCTGCGAGCTGTGAAGTTAGCAAAGCAACACCCTAAAAATAGAAATAGACATCTATTTTCACAGAGCTATAATAATTTCAGCTCATTTGTTAGTCGCTTCAGACGTGGATAAGGAAAGGCAAATTAGTCACAGTAGTTAGGCAGCCTTTCCGCTGACCTGCTGTAATCACATGACACCAATATTCAAAACAACATAATGATCTGCTGCGACACTGACTTCAGTAAAGTTTCCCACTAAACCTCAGCAATGTTCTGAAGCAAGTGCCCCTGAATCTCACCAATGCACACACTCAGTTAGTTCCAATCGGCATATGCGGGAAACTCAATATCGTGCATGTCATTAGGAACTCCCAAGTGAAAAGAGGGAAATGAAAAGCGCAGTGTAAAGCATGCAGAGGTAATACATGGAGATTAGGTGAGCCTGAGATGTTCTCTTAAGTGTCGGTTGTTTTACGGATGAATGGCCTGTGAAAGCATGGGAGAGCAGGAAGAAACTGAGACTAGAAGAATGAATAAGAGAGTCAGACAGCGAGAGAATAAAGCATTAGTGATGTAATCTACGGACAGAGTCACTGAGGCTATAAACAAGTGCTTATACTAGACACATAACAACACTGATGTCTAGGAATGGGTAGAGTGATCCTCACTATGCAGTTTAGACTTTAGACTTCCACATGCACAACTAGAAGGACTGGTTGTTCATTTAGCTTTAGGAATGGAAGCTTCTTGTTTCCAAACACCCTTCATTTTGCTTTAGTACAGAGGCACCAGAGTACATGCTGAACTGAAAAGACTATATCTGTCTGTCTGTATAAATCATATCTATCTGTCTATCTATCCATCCATCCATCCCTCCATCCATCCTCATTTTAATGCCAAGAAAAGGTGGACAAGGAGGAGGAAAAACCATAGATTAAAAAAGAACACTGTTTAAAAATTCATGTAATTCCTGATGATGGACCAGCTTATGGACCATTAACCATTATAACTGGGAGGCATGTCCATCCCTCGTGCCTTTACGGAAGATAATCATTAATTTTAAAAGACTCATGCCTTAAATGCACCCTTGAATTTTGCAGAATCACTCCCACACTTCTAAATATAGCCCAACAAACAAATTTCTCAGCTGATCAGTTTTGGCTCTTGCTGCAGGCTGTCTTCCGTTATTGGAATGAGTCTTTGGAATGAAAGGAAATTTTAGTGGAGTAGAGCTAGTACATGCAGAAACATATTTTACATGCTAGAAATACTCACAGTCTCTTATTTTGTCTATCCATTGAGTCAGCAGGGGGAAAAAAAAGACATCTTTTTAGATTACAGTAATGCACATCGACAACATGCACTCATGTTTTACACACTTGAACACTTAGAAGCATGCACACAGATACACATAAACTGTACCTATATATCTATTATTCCTAAATTAAGTACAACACCCTTCACCTAACCCAAACCTCTACAGACACCTTTTAACTTAAGATACTAATTGTCTCATTTATTAAACTTTTTTCTAATGAGGATTAGATGTTTAACCGATTTGCACAGTTCTAGAAATTTGGCCCGCCCCTCACAATTATAGCAGACAAGTACTCGCACAGAAACGCACATTTGTTCTTCTGTCATGTTGTGAACTTTCCATTTCCGTTTTAGTATTTTTTTTTTAATATTTATATTTTTGATCCCCTCACAAAAACCATTTAGCATTTTTAGATTTTCATTAAGACATTATTAAATGTTTTTTAGGCTGTTTTCCTCATGATATGGTTCAGGTTTTACTATCCTCGTGAGTACATTCAGCTCCCACAGTGAAGACAAAACCTGACCTCCACCCACATAGACTGCATTAAGCCTTTTTTGCAATGAAACAAATGTTAGCGCTGGTATGATTACACTGTTTGGAGGCGAAACAAAGAAAACATGTTTTGATGTCAAACAATGATGCCAGCTCAGACACCTGGACTATAGATCAGCTGGCCAACAAGAGGCACACCAGAGATAACAAGATGCTGGCAAAGCAGAGCTAAAATAAACTCCCTATCTAGCTATTTTCCTTCCTTGACTTCAACCATCCTTTTGCAAGACTGCTTGGTCCTGCAGTCCCAACAACTTAAGAAAACAAACGTGCTGAATGTCTGAAAACTGCAACACGGCCGTGAGACAGGAACAGAGCATTGGCACAGAGCATATGGGATGGCCCAGGTCAGGCTGTGTTTGCTAGCTGAACGTGTTAATGTGGGTGTGTTATCGATCTCATTGGTCACATCCATGTCCACATTTCCCGTTTAAAGGTCACTAATTGAAAGTCAAGAGAAACCGTGACCTTTAATATTTGGTGTAACTCTTCACTGACATCTCATTCTGGTGCATTTCTGTTTTGCAGTTTTTATCAACTAGTCTTTCTCCTCTTCTTTTGTGTGTGTGCCTTTGGAGGGGCGGGAAAGAGATGATACATAGCTGCAATCTTAAATTGCAGATGTACAAAAATAGCAACAAACCCAGTGCTGTTTATAGCTTTAGGAAGCTTGTAGCAGCTGCTGTTTTTACAGTTCCAGCTCAGGTGCATTTCAATCACTGCATGCTTGAATGTCCTTTCTAATCAGGCCTGTACTAGGTGCTCAAATCAATAGTATAATCAATTTAACAATTAAACTCAGTTAAAAGATCTCATTCTGCACTTTTTAACTCACATAGACTTCTTTAACCATAACAATCTACCATAGCAAACATTATAATACTGCAAAAATCAATGCAAATAAAAAAATAAAGAAAAACTCGCCATGCACATGCATATTGAAGGCAGTGTAAAATCCTGTACTCACATTTGGATGGAATGTTGATGGTGGCATTACCGGGCCTGGGAGCCACAGACAGCAGGAGGAGAGGGAACAGGAGAGCAGTGCATCGCCCCCTGCTGCCCACCTGCTGTTGTGACGCGGCAGGCATTGCACCTGCTGACAGGCACAAACACAACGGGCAGGAAAATCTGCGATTATCCCAGTCAGAGAAGAGCAATCTTCACTGTTTCTTCTTTCTGTATGTTTCTCTCAGGTCCACACCCTCCTCATGCACTCTAACTGCAAGAGAGGAGAGAGAGAGAGTGAGGGAGGGAGGGAGGGAGGGGGAGACCCACGTGTGTAGAGAAAAACCATTCAGACCTCCACATGGCCCAGGACAGAGGGAGCCAGAAAGATGAGAGACGAAAGACAAAGTGAGAGGACGAGAAAACTGGGAGGGGTGAAGCTGGGGGCACAGTAAAAAACAGATATGTTAATGCATGATATGTTGTGACCATACAGTAGAGCAAACCATAGAGCATGGCGTTAGCAACACAAGGCCATGGGTTTGATTCCCTGGGAATGCATGAATTGATAAAAATGTACTGTACTTAATGCAATGTAAGTCGCTTTAGATACAAGCATCTGCCAAATGCATAAATATAAATGTTAATACCAGTCAATTATTATAAAATATAATGTAGTGGTACCGTGGTAGAGTGATGGTATCAGACGCAATACCATGGTGCACAACAATTATCAAATTAATGTCATGTACCATGGCATTTACAGTACACTGTACTCCAGAGTACTTCAAAGAAGTCCAGCAACCATGGTAGTACCATGGTACTTTTGTTGGTTAAGATTAAATTATTTATACTGATAAATTAATAATAATGCTATTAATATCAATATTTAATATTTGCAAATATTTATTATTATATTAATACTGATAATATTTATTATTATTATTTACTACTATCAGTATTTAATATTTATTCTTACATTAATACCGATCATATATATATATATATATATATATATATATAAAATTTACTATTAGTAGTAGTACTAGTAGTAGTAATAATAGCAGTAGCATTAATACTATAATATAATATTTAAGTTATCATTTATTTGTTTGTTTGTACTACTACTACTAATAATAATAATAAATATTATTGTATCTGATATTGGCAGAGTAATATCAGAGCTTACCTTTTTACTCTATGAAAAGTATTTTTATATACTCTATAAAATGTGTATGCTTAAAAGTTAGTTATCAGTCATAACATTCAAATATTCTGTATCAGCTAAATCTTCTATATCAAGGCACTTCACTATTTAAAGTGGTGTTGCCAGTCTGGCCACTTATTCCTAAAAGACTCAATACAGAACAAGATATAATACATTCAATTTATATAAATACCAGACATAATTTTATAGATAAAGTGACCGTAAGCGCAAGCACATGGCAAAATGTCCTTATCGCAATCACAGATCCACAGTCATCTCATAAAGCAATTTACTCAATGGATTTCCTCAGCAAGATCTCAGAAGACCTTAATGGTCAGGGTTATTAATGCATAATGATGAATGAAGGCCGGTGTAAGATGAATATAAAATAATGTCTGGGTCTTTTTGAGGAGACTCTTTAAAAGAGAAGATAAGCATCTATTAGAGCAGCTATCGCTCACGCCACAGGCTTATGAGATACTCTGCAGGAGGAGTTCTCCATCTGTACTTGGGCCTGCCAAATGACACCACAAAGGCCTGCGTGTGTGGCTCCATTTATCAGTACCATCACTGGATCAAACAACCGTCTTTTTTCATTCACAAGCCTTGATCACACTACTGTACAAAAAGGAGCTCCCCGAGGACATGTGATAAAAACTTTAGACAGAGAATGAGGATGAAATCAAGGAGCGAGGGATGGATATTTTTGTTGGCTCGGGTGCAGCGTGTCTGACAGCAGCTGGAAGCTATGCATATCTTTAGTTGGGCACTGCTGTTCCCTACTGGTGCCAAACCCTGGAGCTGAGTGACCTTGGAGCAGAAGGAAAGGTTGTAGGAGGAGTAAAGCACAATCTTTCACTCTCCCACACCCTTGCACACACACAAAGACAGCCCAGCTGAAAAGCCCAGCCCAGACTAGCATGAATTTCCAAGCTGTTTCATGTAGGTCTGTAGTGGTTTGGGTTAGCTGGTGGACAAGGGCTGGATCACAGTTCCACAAGGCCCCTGGGAACAGGTCTCCACCCTCTTCCCTGATACCTCTGCTGCCCCTAGTGGCAGACCCCATAATCAACATAAAACAAAAAATATATACAATTTTGTCAAAATAAATTAAAAATACAACACAAAAATGTATATTATAATTCCATGTAAAGGTGTGGTCACAAAAAAAAAAAATTGTGGTTAAAAAAGGACATCCATTGTCAATAGTGTAGCAATGTATGAAATATACAGAAGTCACTTTCAAACTACTGTATTTTCCTGAAAAAAAAAAAGTCACACCAGGTCAAAATTGTAATTGTTGATTTGTAGTCCAGCAAATACGGTAAGTCCGTGTAACCAACTATTTGAAACCATTGTGAAATCTGTGTGGGGAAATCATTTATCAATTATATACAGGTGCATCTCAATAAATTAGAATGTCATGGAAAAGTTCATTTATTTCAGTATTTCAACTCAATTTGTGAAACTCGTGTATTAAATATCAAAAGTTTTATCAAAGATTTGCTGAAAATGTAACCTTAATTATTTTTTCATGTCGTGGCTAATAACTGATAAATGGGTTGATCTAAACTTCTATAAAATTTTGTTTAAATACATAAAAATAAAACACTAAAAACTAAAATCAGTCATTTTAAATGCTGCAAGTGAACTGAGGCATCACAACATTATAATGTACATGTACAGTATAAAAAGTGGATATACATTTTTAGATTTGCTAAAGATTCAATTTACATGTACTAGTGTTTTTCAATATTAACTCTGAGTGAGCCTGAGACGATGGCAAAGTTTATGTAAATTTAAAAATAATAGAAATAAGCATGCACAATTAAATATCCAAATATGGGCCTATATATATATCTTATATCAACCAAAACCAGTAAATGAAAAACCTCTGGTCTTACTGTTGACAATTTCTTTGTGGACCAAGAAAATCTTGCTGTTTAAACTATTCAAGCCTCACACCAACATATCAGCA
This sequence comes from Sinocyclocheilus anshuiensis, assembly GCF_001515605.1. Lineage (NCBI taxonomy): Eukaryota > Metazoa > Chordata > Actinopteri > Cypriniformes > Cyprinidae > Sinocyclocheilus > Sinocyclocheilus anshuiensis. The sequence goes on from NW_015544165.1 coordinate 1,208,288, forward strand.
TCCCAAATATAACATGCTGATCTTTTCAACCTAGAAAAACTGTAGGAGGAGAAGTGATATTTAATGGAAATTTTTTTCGCTACTGGAACATTTGAGTCACCATTTGCCACAGCCCACATAATGTTACTTACAGGTCACATATGGAAGATCATACACATAAAGTTGGTGTAGCACCTCAGTCCTGGATTATGTGGCTCATTAAGCACAGTCACCTTGAATGGGCGCTGTGCCTGCAAATCTCATCGCGAAGGCAAGAATTAGAGGAGAGAAGAAAAGGAGGAGGAGCAGAAGGGATGATAGAAGATGACAGCTGAGACCGTAATCCCTTCCTCCATTAAATCACACAGCTGCCCAATCAATCAGTCACCTTTCCCCTCTTTTCGTCCTCTAGAATCGACAATATTAGTATGAACTGATCAGAGGGGGAGGGGAATTGTCAGCAGCCAATTAGATGCCAGGTTAGCCTCTGTTGGCCTTTAACAAATGCCATCAAACGAGGATGAATTGAGTCGGGCCTTTACCGAAAGGCTGAAGATTTCATTGGCACCGAGAGGTGCTGAGCGTAGTCCGATTAGCCCTGTCACACGGCCACTCTGGGGCTTGCAGGGAATAGAGGAAGAAGGGAGGGTGTGGAACCAAAGGGGAGTGTCACATATCCATAAAATGAGCTCTAGGCACTACTTGAACCCCAACATGCTGATAAGAACCTTGTCTATCAAAGCTTACATGGCCTCTATTGCTGATGTGAGGGAGATTGACAACGGTCAGGGTCTCTCAGCGCCGCTGTGCAGCTGTTGGTGATAGTATCTAATCCTGTCACCTGCCTCATTACCGAAGGTCATAGACTAAACGTCACTGATGCCCTGCAGCGGAACAGAATCAAAGGCAATTATGTACTTTCTGTAGAACAGATGTGCATGCAAAAAAACAAACAATAATAAACATAGCATGCTTTCAGCACCGCAGAGAATTGATGCATCATTCCACATAAACAAACTCTGTAATGTCAACCTCAACTGAAAAACAACCAATTATCTTTGCGAAATGGAGCATGTCACTTCACTCGCAGCATATACTGCTTGATTTCAGTGGAAATGTGAATCATATCATCACAGAAAGTTGGTGTTGATGTAATCACAACAAAGACTGCGTGGATCATAGCTTCTATTTCTAAAAAATGACAGTGGTGCATTTTTAAGCTTCTAAATGCAAGAACTTTGGAACAAGACAAGGGTGGTTCTTATTTAAATACATTAATAGTGAGACATTTGTATTTTTAGAAGGCTATATGAGGTGTTATATAATCTTCAGGGGACCAACTTGAACTTGCTGAATACTGTATTTCAGGAGCTGAGAGCTGTAAGCTAAAAAACTTCATCTGGTATCCTTATTTCTGTCATGTCAGTTGGATTATGGTAGAATTGTAGATGTGTAAATCCTGCCCTTATTTGATCCTGAGGTTACCGATCATACAGTAAATGGGTCTTTATGTAATGCTACTATCATCCTGATGGATACGATGGTACGATTATGAATAAATATGGTCTGTATTTCTAACATTGTTGAAGACAAAGTATCTAGGGGTGAGGTCGTACTTGTCCAAATGAATCCAAATCCACGTTTTGGAACTACTGACCCCAGAATAATTGACTGTTCATAATATATTACTCAAGAGTTTCTGTTCAGGCACTGTTCAGGTCAAATGAAATCAAAATAAATGTTTTCTTATTTCATAATTTAATTTGTCTTAATTTTCTTCAGTTGTTTTCAAATATTTAGTGGTCCCAACATATTTGGACAGTTAATGCACACTGAAAAATGTTTGACTATCAAAATAAATAAATACATAAACACTATTTTTCTAAACAAAAAGATGCATTAAATTGATCAAAAGTGACAGACTTTACAATGTTACAAAAGATTTATTTCAAATGCTTTTTGAACTTTCTATTCATCAAAGAACCCTGAAAAAAAAAAAGTTTCCACAAAAATGTTAAGCAGCACATATTTTCAACATTGATGATAATAATGAGAAATGCTTCTTAATCACCAAATCAGCATATTAGAATGATTTCTGAAGGATCATGTGACACTGAAGACTGGAGTAATGATGCTGAAAATTCAGCTTTGCATCAAAGGAATAAAGTACATTTCAAAATATAATAAAAACAGTTAAATTATTAATCATATTTCATAATATTACAATGGTAACACTTTACAATAAGGTTCTAGTTGTTAACATTACTTAATGTAGAAAAAAAAAAAAAAAAAAAGTGACGTGACATGTGGCCAAGTATGGTGACCCATACTCGGAATTAGTGCTCTGCATTTATCCCATCCTAAGTGCACACACACAGCAGTGAACACACACACACTGTGAACACACACCCAGAGCAGTGGGCAGCCATTTTTTGCTGCGGCGCCCGGGGAGCAGTTGGGGGTTCGGTGCCTTGCTCAAGGGCACCTCAGTCGTGGTATTGAAGGTGGGAGAGAGCGCTGTACATTCACTCCCCCCACCTACAATCCCTGCCGGTTCGAGACTCGAACCCGCAACCTTGGGTTACGAGTCCGACTCTCTAACCATTAGGCCACGACTTCCCCTAAAACATTAGTTAACAAACATTTATTGTTATTAGTTAATGTTGATTCCAACATTTACTAATACATTTTTAAAATCAAAAGTTGTATCTATTAGTTATTTAATGGACCGGAGCTAACATGGTATTAAATATAGTTAACAAATGGAACTGTATTGTAAAGTGATACCATTACAGTTTTTACTGTATTTTTGATCAAATAAATGCAGCCTTGGTGAGCATAAGAGACTTCTTTAAAAAAAAAGTGATACCATTACAGTTTTTACTGTATTTTTGATCAAATAAATGCAGCCTTGGTTAAGATATTATTTGAGACTTCTTTCAACATTAACATTAAACATTTTTTTACAGACCCCGAACAGTTGAACAGTAGGGTATATATATATTGGGTCAACAAACAATTGCACAAATCGTTTTGAGAAGGCAGTAGTCATGTCAGTTACAAAGAAGTGTCTCAGTGATATATTTCAGGCTATACAGGCTACAAGAAAAACCAGCAGGAGACCATGTAGACTTCACTGTTTTAAGATCTAATATCTCTTATCTGTTCTTACATCATCATGTGCTTGCATAATTATTTTCCCTGCACCCTCAAGCAACTAGTGAGAATATGTATTCTAGCACACTCATTTCAAATCAGAAACAAAAAAAACTGCAGATATTAATCCACACACGAATGATTTCTTCAAACAATACCCTGCGTTCTACCGTTTTGCAAAACCGCAGCCACACTAAGAGTGTTTATCCAGTGAAAGTCATCTGTACGGTATGTGTTTATAAGGGCTGGGTTCTGTCATGCCTCCTCTTTAAATATTTACCACCTCCAACTGTGAAGTTGTGTGTCAAAGACTGGAGGAGAGAGAGATGGAGGAGGGAAATAAATGAATACATGCTTGGCCTCCACCCTCAAGACCTCCCCGAGGGTCTGTCTGTCTGTCTGGAAACCCGAGCGACAGAAACACAGATATGAAGGCAAAGAAAGAGGGACAGGAGAAAAAGAGGGAGAGGAGATAGGTGACTGAAGGTAATTGGGAAAAAGAGGAGTGGCAGAAGACAAGGAGACATAGAGGAGGGTCTGTAATTTGCAGAGATTATTTATAGCCTGGCCTTCCCTGCCGGTACAATTTGCCCTGAATTCACCTAAATTCATATCAGTTGGTTCACCATATATTTGGTAAGGGACCAGACTGGCCTTCTCTGTGCATTCAATTGTCACCGTGTCTGGGTCTTCTTGAAGACCAGCATCTAATTTGCATGAACCTGTTGCAGGTAACGCAAGGGTTAAATTCATAAAGTGAGGTAGAGGAAAAATAATACTTATCCAAGGTGAAAAGCTCCACACAATAGTGTGCATGGCATACTAGATTACAGATTACATTGATCTCATTACGCTCAGACGATAGTAGCGAAAGCAGCAATTATTGCTTGCTAATAAAAAGTCAATATGCAGTTGAAACCGTGCAATGACTGTCTTTTAAAGGTGTGCACCAGAGTTTCCTGCACCACAGTGAAACTATGCCATTGCTGCTGAATCTTTACGGACAGAGCAAAATAAATCATATTTACCGGAGTTGTCTGCAGTCTGTATTGAATGCAATGGAGTAAAAAAAAAGCATGAATGGTGATATAATAGCAAGAAAAAGCTTTCAATTGAGTCGAAAACAACAAACACTGTGACCACTGTAGTACAAATCACGAACAAACGACTCTTACGAGACGCTTCTTTTTAAGGAACTTGAAGCATATAGCGCATCTACTGTAGTCTGATTCCCAAAAGAATTAAAGGCTGTTCGCAGCAAGTTTCTAAAGGGCCGTTCGCACCAAGAGTGATAACTATAATAACAATATCCACACCAACGGACCAAAATGTTCTGTTTATCATAAATGCACACTGCCCGTTCCGTTTATCATAAATGAGCCTTAAACTCTTTAAAGTCAGATGGATTCTGATTGGCTGTCAGTGTTTTTATCTTTCATCAACTGATTCCAACAATATGGTTACTCTGTGTCATTATAGTTGTGATGTGGACTTTTCTCATACAATTAGAATTATTATTTAGAACGGTTTCCTTTTATAGAATGATTATTAAAATTTTATGGTCATAGTTAAGAGTTGTGGTGTTTATTTTTAGTCTCACTAAATTAGAATGTTTATTAAAACTGTATAGTTATCGTTATAGTTACCTTTTTTGTTGTTGTGAATGACCCTTAATTACATGAGAAGAGAAAACCCACCACAACTACAACGATATCGACACAATATTGTTGGAATAAATTTTTTCCAGCCAATGAACCATTAAAAAAACAAACAAACATTGACAGCCAATCAGCAGTCAATCCAGATTCTTTTTAATGAATCAAAAATATGTAAAAATAAGTGTAATCTGATTCCAGTATGAATGTCTCATATTATCAAGTTCTTTTATTGAATAGTCCTAAAGTACGAAGAGTCGAGTTGAATTAGTCTGATGAATTCTCCTATGAATCAGTCCATCACTGAATAAACATCTGACTTACTGAACTGGAAGTGTTTTCTTTTTTCTTTTTCTTTTTTAGGTTATGTCCACATTGAAAGTTTTGTGTGAGTATCAATACTGACTAACTGCCTACATAACAGTTTTTATTTTGTAATAAATAAAAGGGCTATTTCTTTAAATGTAGTGAAGGATGAATTGGGACTACTGCAAAAACAAAATTCTGTAGAAAAATCGGGTCTGAAAGCATAACAGAGAATCTATTAGCTATAAAGGATAGGACAACATTTCTCTGTCCTTTTTATAAGAGGATGAATGGGTCTCTTTGACACTTCATCCCCTGATGTTACACTTTAAGTTGAGCTTTTCTTCACACAGCGACATAAGCACACACTCCTTTTTGCCTTGCCAGATCACCGCACTGCTGACTTGAGGCGATATTTCTCTGCTTTATTGACTTGACATCCTATGTGGTTTACCCAGGGGTCCTCCTTGCATGGATGTGGCCTCTCATCTTCATAAAGGCCTCTGATGTGCGCCGACAGCACCGGAGCGCACAGGAGAGCAGAGAGCCGCCCTAACCACCTGACAACTGACCTGTATCTTAGATCGCTACTGATGCAATGTTTGCGGAACACTGAGTCCAAGACCGGCACAGCTTTTTTTCCCCCATAATTATTCAGTTTCTTGATTTCTACAAACCCCCGCTCATGCCTTCTTCTCACTGTTTCTCTGGGTTAAGGGTTAGTATCAGAGACGCAGAAAGCTGTGGAAAATAATGGTTGTCAGAGGGGCTACCGCCCACTCGTTCCATCCACGTTACCATGGCAACGGGGTCTCCACAGCATCTCCTCCATACATGGACATACAAATTCAGTTATTCATACGCACACACACACACACACACACACGGGGAAACAATTATGGAGAGATGTAGCATACACACGACTAGCTCGCAACACACTACAAACACAAATCTATCTGATGTGTTTCAGTTTGTAAGATATTATGCTCTAACCACACTCAATGTCAACAAGATGACAAGCATCCAGAAAAAATATTCACTACCGTTGTCTTTTTCCATGTTCCATGAAGCAGTAGCCGTCAGGTTTATTTATTTATTGATGTTTTTTCCCCTTCAGACACAATAAAAACAGAGGGAATAAAAGATGTGGTGAATAATTCAAGTAAAGAAGTGTGTTCATTAAGACAAGAAGGTGGGAAATGGGGTATAGACATTTCTAACACAGCTCGAGGGGGGAAGGGAGAGAGAGGAGAGATGAGGGAGGGACGGAGACGCCTCAAGATCAAAGGAGATTCTGATTGAATAATGATATTAAAAATGAATCTGATGGTTATACAAAGAGAGCAAGATAAATGTGGGAAACGGTGTCTAGAAAATGATGACAACATTTAGAGAAAATTAACTAGGGGAAATTAACCAACTAGAGCGCTTCAGTTTTATCTAGCCGACAGCAACATATGGCATAGCTGTAGAGTCAATTGGTTTGTTAATGAATGTGTATACAAAGATCAAGTAAGCTATTTATTATTATTATCATCATTAGTTACATTTAAATAGTACTTTTTTCATAGACTATATGCAATCTTGACCACCATTTTTACTGATAATAATAAACTATGAAAAAATGGTCGGTCATATATATTTATATATATATGAAATGTCTTTTCCACTTGTAGATCTGAACTAGTTAATTTTACCACAAAAGTAAATAGAAATTGGACATAGAGACTAGATAAATAGTATTAATTTATTTCATAACAGATATTATATATATGCTATTACACATTAAATAAAAGAATATTAAAATAGTATTATTTTACTTAATTTGTAAGTATATAAATTAAATAATTCTATTTAAATATTATTAATCCAATCAATTCATTTCTATTTTGTGTGCAGATCTAGGTTAACCGTACAGCCTTGGATGAAGCCATGGATTAAAATCAAGCATCTTTTCATGTTATTTGCAAAAAAGTCAAATGATGTCAACATCTAAAGCGAAGGTGCTCCACTGGTTTGGAACCAACGCCTACAGATTCACTGGCACAGTTTCTTAGTCTCTCTGTCTCAACTCTAAATGGGCCACATTCACTTTGTTAGTGTCAGCTGCAATGACATACTAAGCTTGTGGAACACCAGCGTTCATTAAAGGAACACCTCTGGTGCTTTGGGATGACGCATGACTTGGCCGGTCACCCAATTACAAATTTCACCCTATTCCGACGAGCCAAGTCAACAACGACGGCTAATCTCTGCAGACATGAAGATATTCTACACTAAAGAGGTAATTAATATGACAAATGCTGCTTAAAGAGCTTGTGGAGTGACATGCTAGCATGAGACAGATGCTAAACTCATAAAAGGTAACAGTGAGTCAATATTAGTTCTGGTAAATGTAGCAATCATAGCATTATGAAATTAAGTGGAAAACCTATTACCACTGACCTTCTTTCTTCCTCCCCCCAGCACATTTGTCAGGCATGGCTACTTTCTTGCCCTGGAGTATCTAGCAACTCTCTTGATTGTCTAAATTCAGCAACGACTTTGACCTTCACTTTTGATTTTTCTCTTTTGAAATACAACTCAATGCTTTCCACCTGACTTGGGTCTCAGTGTTGGATTGCTGTTCTCAGGGGCTGACAAAGGGGTCAGGATTGGTTCATGTACTTTTGCGTCCATTCGTTTTTCGATTTTTAACCATGACAAAAAAACAAGCAAACAAAAAAAAATAATAAGAAATAAATAAAAAAGGTTGTTTTTAAATGAATCCGTGTATCATTCGATCATTTGCTTTTTGATTTAATATTGAAAGTAGAAAAATGAGAAAACGGCTCCTTTCGCTAAAGCAGCGCATTCTGTTCTCTTTTCAAAGGCATGACATTTTGTAGTTATTTTGAACATAACGTTACACACATGTCCTGCTCGCACTTGCCAATTTAATGGCAAAGAATGGTGACTTTAGGTTTAGTTTGTTGTTTTTAAGCGGATGCATATCTGTCATAAAATAATCATAGGCATCTCGTGGTGTATATTCCAAGCATTCTGAAGGCATACTGAGGGTTTGGTGAGAAACAAACCGAAATGGCAAGCTATTATATTTTATGAAACTCTTGCATTGCAGTGCATGTTTATTCATTTTCCTACCCCTGAATGAAAAACGAAAATTTAAGCTGAATTCTCATTTTTCGTTTTTTGGGGAAAAAAAAAAAAGCAAAAAGGAGCAGTTTTCTAATTTTTCTACTTTCAAAATTAAATCAAAAAACAAATGATCGAATGATACACGGATTAAAATGCTGCCCGAAAAATAAAATATTGACTTCTTTGCAGATTTTTGTTTATGACTTTAATAAACATTTTCAAAAGTAATGCTTCTCCCGCTAGAGCCGTACGTTTCTGCACAATGCAGAGGCCTAATACATTACTACTTTAAATATGATTTTAAAATAGACATTGCAGAATTCTCGGAACTTTATCATCATGAAATGATATATTGGGGTATAATTACAGTGGGTACGGAAAGTATTCAGACCCCCTTCAATTTTTCACTCTTTGTTATATTGCAGCCATTTGCTACTGCTCTCTGGGTCACAGTATCGGAGAGGACCATTCATGGTCGTTCAAAGCACATAGGCCTACAGTACATCGTGTTAAGAGCGCTTTATGTAAATATATAATTATAATATAGAAATATATACAATTATAATTTATCCTAATACAGCCAGGCCACTGAGGGTGCTTCTGAAATTACTGAGGGTGCTCTAGCCTTAAAGTACATCTCTTTTGACATATTTTTGCTCTGTCCATGGTTATCACCATCATTGCAATGATAGTAGCATCCACATATAAATGCCGCATTTTTGTCACTCCCGAAACTTTGCAGTGTGTGAGTGGTCACTGGTCCTTGAGCATCATGAAAAATTAAATGTATTCAAATTGCGAATGGATTATAGACAAGAAAGCGGGCAAAGAGTATAATCACTAAAAAAGTGCTACAAAAACACGTTGAAAATAGAAACCTCTGAAGCTCTCCAGAGTTCAACCTAAACACACACTGGAGGGTTTGGAAAATATGTTTCACCAGTAGTCTATTTCAGCTTCAACTGATGTGCTCTTGCTTTCGTTTCGTTCCCATAGCACTAGAACTGGCGCTGGATACATTTAAATGCAAAAAAATATGTAATGAGTATTTCATACATGTTTTTAAGTGTGAAAAATGATCAAGATCATAAAAATATCTATGCCAAAGGTTTTCATGAAGCAATAGATTACCGGTAGCCAAGTCAGTAGATCAAGAGGGCACTTGTAGCGTTTGTATAGAGATGCTAAAAAAGCTAGACATTTAGCATTTATAGCCTATACATTAAAAACAAGCTTTATATAATTTTTACGATTTGTAATCAAATACGAATTTTGAGTAATAAAAATTAGTTTGTCTGCTTATTCTATTCATCAGTGTTTTTGAACTAAGGAAAAAACGCATTTTCCGTATTTTATTTCTGGGTTAAAAAATGAAAAATTAATGGATGCAAAAGTACATGGAGCAGGATTGATCTGATGAGACAGGTGAGGGCATTTAGAAGAGCTGTCTCAAGCGCTCTCTCGCTCTCTCTCTCTCTCTATATATATATATATATATATAAATAAAACAAAACAAAAATATTCAAAACCTAATTAAACTGCAAAAAAATAAATAAAAAAGTAAATAAATAAATAAAAAAGATGATTTACATTGCCTAAAAAAAGGCCTTTCCCTACAGTATATATTCATATACATTTTAGGCTATATCAAGAAAAATGTCCATGTACCCAAAACTACTTGAATACAGTGGCACATACAAGAAAACAACAGAAAAGTAAAATAAACCCATAATAGACATTTTATAACAATGAGAGCTTCTTCAACAAATAGTAAAGTCTACAACCTTGTTAAGCCCAGAAAAGCATAATTATGTGTACAACAATAACATTTGACCAAGCCAAAACAGCATGTCACAGCAACACAACACAGATGATAATTAAACCCAGCGCATCTTAAAGCACGGCAGCTCAATTAAGCCTTAATAAGGCCTGGACCTCACAATTGCATGGAAGCATATCATTAGCATGCCACATGCTGTATCTGGCTCTCATCTGAGGGCTCCAGTGTGATGGAGACGGCGTAGGCTGTCAGTAAGTGTGCATGAGTGTGCATGGAGGTGTTACAGATCCCTTGGGCCCAGTGATAAGTGGAGAGCACTGGGGGGAGCGCAGCTGTCGAGGGGTTGTGTGACACGCGGGGCATGTCAGCCGCTCTCCAGGGACGCACATACACGCCCCACACCCTCATCATCCCCCGACTGATGGACAGTCCGTCCACACCATCAGCTCTGACATTACACCGCAAAACACACTTTACCATGACAGATCACAACCACTACAACCCCCATATCAAAGAAGCTCAACAGGGTGCTAGCAACACAAAGATCGAGGGTTTGATTCCCAGGGAACATGCGTAGTAATAGTACAAAATGCATATGCAAATATTTGGGCACCAAGTGATCAGAAAAAAAAAAAAACATTGTATAAATTATTAAACCACATACATGATCAATTTTTCACTGCAGATTAAAAATCCCAAAACACTTGAAATAATGTTCGAGCATTTACAGCACCTAGCCAAACCGCAAAAATAATGATTGTTTTCTATCAAGTTTCCCACATAGTCTTAATGATCATTGGTCAGCTAAATGGATAGCCACACCCCAAACTCACTCCATTGGTTGAGCCATGTTTGTCTGCTCAAACAAACAAGCAATGTTTTGACAGTGCCACGGAGTGTTTACACTTTTGAGGGAATCAACCTACAAATAGCTTACCTTCTAGTCAGCATTATGAGCTGGGATAGGAGAAAGTATTACACCACCTTTAAAGTGGCTGCCAAATAAATAAATAAATAAATGTAAAAGCAGTTACAAAGTACTTACCCTCAACCTGTTTACAGGAAAGTAGTTAAGTCCATTAGTCTATTCAGCAATCTTTAATGCTATCAGCGATTTCTGCTTTGGATTATTCATGATGCCCCATGTATTGTTGTCTCATCTAAAAGTCTCTTTACTTTGCAGTGAATGGGAAAATTGGTAGGTGAACTCTAGTTTCCACCTAATCTTTGCTAGTGCTCTCATCTCATATGGAAATGAGAAGTATTGACGGGTCAAGGTCATCCTTGCTTTAGTATTCCACTGGATTTGCATTCAGTCAAGCGCAGCGGCCTTGCCTCGTCTCTGAAGTGGGATGGACACGTACGACAAAAGTGAAACAATATAGCCGAGAGATTACTCATTTTATTGGAAGGATATGGTCTATATTATCAGATGTTCATCCTGCTGCACCTTTCAGGTCATGAAGTTTCGATTAACCAGACCAGAGAAACCTTTCTTCACCACCAGCCCCATTAACTTTGTTAAAAGTTGCAAAAGCAGCACTTGCCTCCAAGTGCTCCTTATATAATCGAAAAGAGCACCTCTTGGGAACCGGGAGAAGAAATAAGTGAGACATTGCCTGCAGGCTGTGGATGTGGGTTCTGTAGGTCGAGCCAATGCCGTTCTATTTCTTTATCTCATCTTCACCGCTTCACCGTTTAGATCAAATCTCTTCCAGCAGTTATCACATGCGCATAAGCCATTAGCGGCTCATGCAGCATGAACAAGTGAAATCGGTTTGAAGTGATTTGACTGTCATTCAAATGTCTTTGTCTGAATAGTGAGAAAATGGGGTCAGGTTGGCTGTGAAAGCGCACTGTGAACTGCATACTGTCTGCTGTACTCCATACTGGGCGCGAGTGCTGGCAAAGTCTGTGTGGTGTCAGTGCGTTTGCAGAGGAAGCTAAACCCGAGACCGGACGGACTGGTGTAAAAACACAGTGTTTCATTTAGTCATGCCTGAATGGAGAATGGATTGCATTACTGTCCAATAGTGTGACGCTAGCAAGGTGTCAATACTAGGCTAGCCTGCCTGTTTCTTTTTCACACCAATCACCATGACAACCCTCTGACTCTAGCGGCTCACAGCCATACACCTCCCTTCCCCCATTCCTCCATCCCTCCATCTCTCTCTCTCTCTCCTCATCTGTCGTTACTTTCTTCCTGGCACAACTTCTACATGTCCATTATGTTTTCCCCAGCACACGGATGGCTGATGTGACATTACAGTCCAGGCTGTCAAACACTGTCAAGAAGTAGCTGTCTTAATATGTGCCACTTTCTGTGAACAGGGTGCAAAATTGATCCAAAACATATATATATATAAAAAAAGTTTTTCTATTGTTCAACATTTAATGTACAGGAAATGTTGATTGTCAGCCTCAGGATATCAAAATCTTAATATTATATGAGCTGTTTTATATTCTACTCATTTAATATTGAATGAGGCTTGTAAGTCTTCAACATTAAATAAAAATCAAATGGACACAAAAATGTTTAATGTAAAATGAAAAATAGAAAGTGTTCAAATGATGTCACTTCTTAGGTGTCACAATTTTAAGGAATGTTTTTTAATAGGGGAAAATGTAGGACACAGCTAAATATTACATGTTTGGTAATTAAACTGAATTAAGAATCAAAATCAGTTGTTTACTACAAGGAATTGAATAACTCTTCAAGAGTATATATACATTTTATGTTTAAAACTAGCTGTGTTAGGCTAATTTGATGTTAGATAATAGCTTACCTGACATATATAAAAATAAAAAATAAAAAAAAATCTGGGATTTTTGCCTCTAACGCTTAGAAATATGCAATGAGACAGCAAAGGGCATCATATTCATGCTCATTTGTCCTCATTATTCACATGCATTTGTTGAGTGTTCTGGAATTTTAATCAGTGCTCATTTATTTCTATCCAGACCAGAATAAGAGATGAACATCAAAATATGTCAAAGATCCAAGATGTCTTTTCCTCTTCTCACTAAAGAGGGTGGGGAAACCAGTACTATACATTCTGCAGGTCATGCATAATACAGGGGTTAGCAGTTCTGAAAGATTTTGTAAGAGAATGAAATATGATATGTGCCATTAACTTTTTCAGAGCTTGAGTAAAGTATAACAGAAATGGAAAACTTTCAAATTTTTTGGTCATTAAAAGCATTAAAAGCAGTATGGTCATTTGATATGCTAACTGCAGCCAAAGACTAACACTTTAGTTGGATCCTGTCTCTTCACCAGATCCCATCAGAAGATATCTGCTTTGTCTGGTATCCAAAACCCTTAAACACAGAGTTTGGCCTTCTAGAAATTCACTGGGAGGTTCGTACTTTATCATAGAGTCCATGTCAACAAAGGAACTTCAGACAGAACAAGAGGAACTTCAGACAGAACTTCACCTTCAACCTCAAGATGATTCTTCTGGAAGAACAGACAGAAAATGGGTATCATCTGTCAGGTTCTGACTCAGAGACACTGGATCTAACATTCCTGGCACGTCAGCTAACAATTTAACCATATTGTTACATTTAAATTTCATTAAATTCTCTTATACCAACTTCTCAGCAAGCCCTTTGCAATTCTCAATTTCATTTCTTTTTTTAGCAAGAGATAGATTAATGATATCATATGTTATTGCAGAGGGAACAGAAAAGCAAAAGGAATGAATTACTACCATCCTTAGGGAAAGGAAAAGTAAACCCGGTAATATTTATATATAAAAAAAGATGAACAAAAATTGTTTACAACATTTTTCTGTTATATGTGGTGAATGTCTTGTTTGCTGGAAATGTCTTCTTTTTTTTTTACTTTCTTAAAATGTCAACAGCCCACACATATCCGTTGTAATACAATGAAGGGTGGGAAGATTTGTTCTTGTTAACTAGCTGTCTCTATCAATATCTCCAGTTAATCTCTCTTCCTCCAATTTCCTGTTCTCCTTTGCTCTCAGATGCCTGTTCCTCTTCAGTGAGCAAACTGCACTCTCATGCAAACACACATTCTCCATCAGAAACAGATTGTACCTGCTGTTCAAACTCAAGAGACCATGACTTCATAAAGACAACAACTTTGTTTCAACCATATTTCCCTAAACTGTTTATGCAAAACTCCATCTCAAGCAGTTTTGCAATTAATGCTAATAGATATTAATTACCCATTCCTCTACATGCAAGTTGAAATCAATCAAATGTAAATTTTCTCCACAGGTACCCATAATTCATAGCGAGGGGTGCTGGCCATGGCGTGTGGCTTTTTATTGCCTCTTCTGGGCAAATATGTGTCCCTGTGATGGTATTTTTCCCTGGTGGCAAATCTAATTATGTCCAACAGAAAGTACTGTGGAACTCGATTTCAGACTCAGCAGTCATATTCTTTCAGCACGTACTGATGTGGGCCCATCAAAGGCAACATGTTATCTCCCACAACCAGCTCTGTTGTTAAAGTCGGGGTGTGTTATGACACTTCACTATGTTTGGGATCAGACGCAAGCAATTCGGTCATGATATTACTCTCTGGCCCGTCCTGTTGTAATGTGACACAGCACAGTGCATTGAATTTGTCCTTATTCTATATAAAGCAATACATCACAATGCCCCAGTGAGCAACTACACACACACACACTGAGAAAGTATATGGCACATTCTTCTAATCTCTTCGTTTTTCCCCCTGATCGCATCTGTAATCTGGTGTGTCCTTTTCTTCTCCTTTTTTTCTGTGTCTGGCTATGTACTCTAGAAGGGGACTCAGCTGTAACCGGGGCTCTCTCACTCGTCTCTCTTTCTCTCCCTCTCTCCAGGCTGATAAAAGATGACAGCGTAGTTGGCCCTGATTCCTGGCTGAGTCTCAGCAGAGCACACAAGGGGAAATGGAGAAAAAAGGGAGAGAGAGAAAGAGCACATGGGAATCCGCACTGCCCTTTCCCAGCAGTTACAGAACCGATGAAAAGCCATACAACGTGTTTGACTACACAGAGCTGATGCCAGATGAATACACTAGTGGTTCTCTACTAGTTTTATTTCAGGGTCTGGAACAAAAGATATTGCATTTTTTTCTTTTGGAAGCTGACAAGCCAATAAATTTGATTTAATTAAATTAATACATTTATTTTGCTATCATAGTTGTACACAAGTATATGTGTAGTTAATTATTAGGATTATCTATCAATTTAAATGATAATATAATATAATATAATAATGCTTTTAAAAATATATATTTTTTAACATGGAATTAAATAATTTAAATTATATTGCAACTATTTAGTTCTAAAATTTTGATTTATTTGTTTTATTAAAATTAATAAACATAATACAATACAATATATAAGGTTTTTCAAAACTAATATGATGTCTGAAAGCCTATCAGAACAGACCAGTTTAAGGTCATGACCCACCAGTTAAGAATCACTGTCACTGGTATATGCTACACCAAAATCACAAGCCATGACCACCACTTAGGTATCTCTCTCTCTCTCTCTATCTCACACATACACACACACACAAAAAGAACAGATGGAGCAAAGACAGAGCAAGTGAACACCAGCACCATCTTCTCCCAAATGCAATTAGGATTTCCTGATGGAATGCCTAATCCACTCTGTCCAAGGTGGACGACTCAGGACTGGTCAGCATATCGGACCCAGTGTCAAACTCAATTCCTCAAAATTAGTTTAAACCTTCCATATCCATATCACTATCAGAGACATTATCAGCCACATTAGAGCAGATTGAGTTACTAGCTTCATGGTGTATATTACAGGCGATCAGAGAAATCTTCTGTGGATCGGGCACCAGAAATGATAGTCGGAAACATTCCACAGTTTTTTAACAGAATATGTGTGAGCCACAGCCGTAGCAATGGCAGCTTACATGTCACAGAAATTTACACTTCATTGTAGCTTCTTTTACACAAGAGAGCCAACGAAACGCATGTCTAATCCTTATAAAAAATAAACCAGACAGCTGGCCTGACAGTGGCTTCACCGCGGGAGAAGAAAAACCAACAGAGTGTAAGATGAAATACTGGAAAGGATGAGTGAATGAGAAGAGAGAATGTTTGTGAAACAGACGCAGCACTCTCCATACTCCAACAGCCTTAAGAGGAGGGAAATGAACCTGCATGATATAAATATTTAGTTTTTTTGCACCAATAAAAGGACGCTTGCTAATTAGTGTTAGAGGCTGCTGACATAAGCAGGGCATTATTATCTTCTGGTTGTGCTTGTGGCGTCCTGCGAGTGTGTGTGTGCAGCACAGTCTTTTGATTTCATATGTGTGAGTGTGTCTTTATGCACTTTGTCAGTTTATCACTGTCAGCAGTGACATTTTAATGGCTCCAGGCATCATCTTGCTCTTCTCACTTTTATACATATACATATATACATATACATATACATATATATACATATATATATACATATACATATATATATATATATATATATATA
>NW_015544165.1:1224834-1243867 GCF_001515605.1 Sinocyclocheilus anshuiensis
TATATATATGCACAGTATGACAGAGTTGTCTTCTCCTCCTCCTCTTCACACTTTTAGTGATGCTTGGTAAGAGAAGAATCACTGTTATTATTGCTCATACGTATGGTTAAAGATTTGAACAAACCATTACCACTAGAGTATTCAAATTGCCACATAACGTGTGCCATACTGTTTGTGCTACAGATATGAATTATACCTCAAATTGAGCAGCTTATTGAGGAGAGGTGTGCTATTACTTTGCCACAGATGATAAAATGGGTGGAAAAATGGCATAAAATGATAATTAGATGAAAAAATATTTGACAAAAAAAATCCCACTTATACTGATGGAGGAAACTGAAGTATATAAAGCAGCCGGAATATAATAAAAACCCCAACGCAAACCACAATGAAGGCTCTAGCAACATCCTAGTAACAACCTTGCAAGCTAGAAAAGATTAGCATATGTGGTTGCAAATCATTTCTAGGTTGCCAACACCTTTGATATCAAGTCCATATCAACAGCATATCAATGGTATAGCAACCACCTAACAACCTAGAATTGCCTATAGCACATCAACACTCTGGCAACCACCCAAAACAGCAACCCAAACATAGCATCTATATTGCAATGGCCTAGAAAACAACAAGAACACCTTAGAAACCATATAGCAATGTCCTAGCAACCTAAAACCTTCAAGCAACTCCAAGTTAGTGTCCCAGCAACCACCCAGAACATCCAATCAACTGTGTAGCTATGCCCAAGCAACCACTCAGAATACCCTGGCAACACCCTAGAATCTACACGAAAGACACTAGCAACCATATAGCAACATCCTAATAACCACCTTGCAACCTAGAACTGCTTAGCCATCACATACCATATAAATGCCCATGCAACCTTCCAAATGCTCTAGCACCTAGAACTCTAACAATTGCATATCAGTGACATAGCAACCACCCTGAACAACCTAGCAACCATATAGTAATGTCATAGCAACCAAAATTGAGCAGAAATAGCATATTTATGGTCTGGCAACCACCCGTGACACCCAAGCATTCATATTGCACTGCCTTAGAAACCACATAGGACACCCTAGGAACCATAAAGCCATGTCCTTGCAACCACATAACATACAACTACCTAGGAATTGCATATTACTGCCCCTGCAACCACCAAGAACATCCTAGTAACCATATAGCAACATCCTAGCAACAACCTAGCACCTTTTGCAAGTGCAAGCATCACTCTCATGTAAAAATCTAGCTTTTTAACTGTTCTTGCCACCTGTGTTGGGTAAGTTACTCTAATTACTCTAGTTACTCTAAGCTACTAATTACATATTCAACAGTGTAATTAGATTACTGCACCAATTACTCTCTCTAAAAAGTATTGCATTACTTATTACTAATTACTTTCTAAATCCCATATCAACTTCGACCAGTTGAACAATAGACATGAAACTAAAAATAAATAATATAAAATTGCATAAATTATTCTTGAACTGACCAAAATATTTAAAGGGATTAGATAAAATTTTACTGTTAAATCCACTATTGTTCTATAGTCCATACAGTATTTAATGCAATTACATCAGAAGTAACCAATTAAAATTTTAAGTAATCCCGTACTTTATTTTTTCAAGGGAAAAGTAATTCAATTACAGTAATTAATTACTTCGCAATGCATTACACGCAAAACTGCTTGCAAAATTCAAACATTTACCCCCCACCATCTCTCCACCTATTCTCTCATTCCCTGTGAACCTCCTCCCAGCCCCGTTCCCCTGACTCTCTTCAAAGATCATTTCCTGCCCCCTCACGACGCTCTCTCATTCTTGATGCACATCTTCATCCTGCACTCATCCCGGAGCCCCACCCAGCCCCTCTCCACTCAGGTCATCCCATTGTCCAACTGCATAATTACCTCATTAAGCCTGTTAACACTGTTTATGACCCTGTATCTTTTCCTCCATGAGATCTCTCCATCTCCGTCACCTCCGCTCTCTTATTTTTCGGCATACCCCCAATTTGCCACCATTAGCACTTTGTTTAAACACAACTCTCTCTCTTCTCTTCTTCCTTTCCTCTCCACTTTTCCATGCCCTTTCATCTTGCTTTGCTCACTCCAGATGTGTGCATGCGGAATAACATCTCTCAAGTTTTTTGTTGTTTATCAGCTCCCTAAAGTGTGCGTCAAGATGCAGCGCAGTCGATTTCGCAGTGCTGCACTGCAGGAATACATCAACATCATAAACACAGACACTGCTGGTTTTACATTCAACCCCAGTTATCTCCTGCCTCTGAAACCGCACCGTGCCTCACATGACATGCAAGGAGGAGAAAGTGAAAGCTGAAATACCTGAGAAAATGTGACACATGGACGCACACACACTGCTTGAAGGCAGAGTAAGCAAAGCTTAGTTGTGATAATGTTTCTAGTAATAAAACCATACTGTATCCATTGCTAAGAGCAGGATAAAAGGGAAATAAGATATTCAAGAGAATTTCTGTGTATAAATATCAAACTTTGCCCCGCTGGAGCGTGCTTAATGTGATTTATCCAAGCAAGACCTGTTCCTGGATCAACATTCTGGCTGATACTGTGGGAAATTTGCTACCAACCAATCAGATTTTAGAGTTAGGGGCTTAGCCAACATTTTTAAGACCTTTTAACATGAAGCAAAGAAGTGTGGTGTGCAGGTTAAACAATGTCACCTCATGGCCTGAGTTCAACTGTCGCAAATCCCATACTGTCTAAGCAGGTACTTCTTTGGAATAAGTAATTACTTTGCGATGTTAAAAAGGTATGTTCTATAATGTATAAATGTGAGTAGTATGAGTAAAATTCAGAAGTACTACATCCGTCAAGATGTCATTATCGTGTACCAGTAACCAGTTGCATCACTTCACTGCCATTCCCAACTAGTATATGTAGTATGTGTGTAGTATATATAGTGTCTATCAGATGCAAACTTCAGAATAGTGTAAGAAAACATGATGAGGACGTTACAATTGGTCACCATTTGCTCAGGATGTGATCATCCCAAATGGTCTACAAACAACATAACTGTTGACTTTCTTCTTCTCTATAACAATTAAGCCCTTTTGGGAAATGAGCATGATCAAACATATTGTGGAGTGGAATCTGGGTCGGGGCAGACTATAGATTCTTACAATCGGTAGTAACTAGTAAGTCATCTAGGTATTTTTCAATGGCTGTTTTATGTGAATTTTTTTCTATATGGTAGGTATGCAATTTTCGGATGCAACCTTTGACTTTGTTTGCTGCCACCATTTCAAAGCACAGTCAATCTCTCTGTACCAATATACAAACTTCCCTTATATGAAAATACCTGTGCAAACTTGTCGAACATACTTAATTGCATTAAGTACATACTCTGGCAGTTAATGAATTTGCACAGAGCTTACGAGTTATTTTTATCTTTCAAATCACAACTACTTTTTTCTTTGGCCATTGTTTGGCCATTTCTTAGCTGGCAAAATCCAGTAATTTCAATAGGAATTAACGTGATTTGGAATTTCACATGAGGGTGAAAGATTTCCCATTGCAGATTTCGTAACACGTTCAAGTTGGTGTAAAATGTGTGATTCTTCTCTCTTGATTATCATCTATCGGAGCACTGGCTCTGTAAGAGGGATGTGTCGTATCGTTCCTTGGTCCTGACTTGCCCCACCATCCCCAGGTCTTAATGTGCTTCTGGGTGGTTGACGGGTGCAGTGTGAAATAAGACGACACAGTAGGTGAGATTAAATTAGAGCGGAGTGCATGGGGATCACACTCACCAGAGCACTGATCCTGCAGTAATGAATATATCATGCCTGGCATAACGCTTTTGACTTCGCTAGAACAAACACTCAAAGCCCCAGGCCTGGTACACAAACCTACAAACACTCTCACAGTTATATCACTGTAGGACTGAAACGCACTGGAAAGCTGAGCTGGAGTCAAGACCAGACCATTACCAGGCCAAAACTAGACTTATCAAGACCCAGACCATGACTAGATCTATTAAGACCCAAACTAGATTCAGACTAAACCCGTATCCAGATTGAAATGAGACCCATTGAGACTAAACCCAGTTCTGTGAGTCCAATAACCAGACTGTCCATTTTAATGAACTGAAACAGGGAAAATGTTAAATGCTAAAATATACAAAAAATATATTGAAATATTATAAAGATATAAATTCATAAAAATATTTTAACATATATTAAAAATAAAATATAAAAAAATCACAATATTAAAGATTTTAAAAATACATATCAAAAACTATAAATCAAAGTGATCTTTAGTAATGTTGAGATGGATTTGAATGGACTAGTGGACAATAGTGGCATGTAGGTTATCAGGTATAGATAATTTGATAATTTATATCTATATCCATCTAGATTTAGACCTATCAGTCCGTGAACCAGGATGTCAATTAATGAAATTAAATAGAAGAAATGCTGAATGACAAAATATAAACTACCACTATATATATATACACACACACACACACAGTATATCACAGAAGTGAGTACACCCCTCACATTTTTGTAAATATCTTTTCATGTGACAACACTAAAGAAATGACACTTTGCTACAATGTAAAGTAGTGGCAGTACAGCTTGTATAACAGTGTAAATTTGCTGTCCCCTCAAAATAACTCAACACACAGCCATTAATGTCTAAACCGCTAACCACAAAAGTATATATATATATATATATATATAATACTATCAAAATCATTAAAATGCTATTAAAATATTATCAAATAAAACAACATTTCCCATAAATGATTAAGAAAAATATCCTTTTATATATACTCTCATTACATTGGTGGTAAGTGACAAGACCAGCTATGAAGATGTCTTTCCTGATATAAAAAGATTGTGGAAATAGCCTGTGGTCTTGGTCTAGGATCATAAACTGCCTCAGACATAGACCCAGACCACTTATGTGTTCTCAGGAGATCTCAAAACCACTCATTTTTTCCATTCTATTTCCTGTTACTGTCTATAGACATTAAAACTCTTACATTTTCTAAATGTAATTATGATAAGAAAGAAGCCACAGATCTACAAAGGCTGTTTTGAAGATCTCCACAGTTATTAATCTAGCAGACCGTCAGCCCACGGCCACAATATGGTCACCCATTCCAGTCTAGGTCATCTCATAACAAATCTTCCAAACAGCAGATTTTCAATAAATGATGTACAAAATGATTCAGTGCAGCTGTAAGCATCATGTGAAGGTTGATGCACTGTTTAATCAACATTCAAATAAGTTAGAAAAAGAGTAAAATTGCTATTACAGGAAACTACAAAGAACTCCATGTCAGTAGAATACACATCTCCTCACAGTACTCTACAAGACAACAGAGAGACCTCTCACAAAGCAGAGATTTACACTGAGCTCACTCATTCATTTGGTCAATAATACGTGTTTCATTGAATGAGGCAAATGTTTGTCAAACAAAGAGACGACTTTATTTCACCCAACTGTGGGAGGAGACTGCACTTGTTTTAGCACAGCTGCATTTTCTCGTTACAGTTTTTGACTTCGTTGCTTTATGTTGTCAATCATCCTACGCATTTCAAATAAAAAGTGTTTCGAACAACTTCTGCTGTAATAATCAGACAGGCTATGAGAAGAAAACCTTTGCCCAAGACGGGTTTGAACTGTAAGTTGACGATGTAGGTTTATTTTGATTTATCGTCAAACTTATGCCTGCTTTTTGGTGATTAAATCTGAAGAATTGAGTGATTTAAAGTGACCTCTATCAGCTTAAGTTAATTTCATCAGCATATTTAGGACCAACTGTTTGAGACAGCTGCATTACGGCCTCAACTGCATGATTGGCTTCGTTTAGTGAAGCTTTCCACGTGGAGGTTTAAAAAAAACTGCAATTCATTCTCGAGAACCCATTACTCTGATTGCAGTCTAGAGAAGTATTTTGCCTGGCAATGCACGTATAAAGATACAGCCTTGAAGAAGAAGAAGAAGAAAAAGAAGAAGAAAAAAAAAAAGAAAAAAAATCACATTTGTGTGTGCCGAAAAGGACAATAAAGAGGATTGTTCAAAGCTTGGCATCGCTTTTTCTAATGCTTTTACATGAAAATTTACATTTTTATACAGGGTTACAAATGAAATTCATTCTCTCCTCAGTTACTTTCTCATCTCCTCTCTTGATTCCTATTCCCTAGTGCACTTTGTGGAAACTTCTTCATCTTCTCAACACTTGCAGGTTTTCTACTGCAGTCCACATATAAAGGGCACCAAAGAAATTGGTTATGTCACACTTAATTTATGAATTTAATTTAATTACATATACAATAGCTAAAGCAATGGCATTCATATATTTTTATATATGTGCCTTAAGTGTCCAAATAAATTTTGAGCCACTGTGCATCTTAGGCTTCACCATCCACCCTCCTTCCTCCTCACATCTCATGAGCTCATGTAGAAACTCAAGTTACAGACACTTTTCCACCTATTAGTGGTTATTCTGCCCTAACAGGCCAGCTTCATCATTGTGTGCCCTTTAAATGATCCTAATGCATCCTGCTCCCCTCCTTGCCATCCTCCAGGCTCGTCTGACCGTCTCTGCCATGCCACTGTCATCCCCCTCCTGTCTGCAGAGAGCCCCTCCAACCACAGCCTCGCCAGCCTCTGCAAATGGGTTTAACTAATGTGTCTGTCTCTCTGTGGAGGCCAACCCCGTCAGCGGAGCGGCAGCAGTAGGTTGTAAAGCTTTCGCTACAGCACGGGTATTTAAAACAGGTGTTATGGGGGGATTTTTTTGCCTGGTGTATGTGCGGGAGCAGGATGTGCCAGTGACACAGAAGCCCTAAGGCGATAACAGGTGGCTGTGGAGACTTGCGGGCTGTGCTGTTTCTCCCAAGAGCTCCTCCGTATTCTATTTGAAAATTCTATTTGAAAATATTTTAAAATGTAATTTATTCCTGTGATGGAAAAGCTGAATTTTCAGCAGTCATCGCTCCAGTCTTTAGTGTCACATGATCCTTCAGAATTTGCTGCTCAATAAACATTTCTTATTATTAAATGTTAGAAAACAGCTTTTGTTGCTTAAAAATTATGGAAACCGTGATAAATTATCATTCAAAGGTTTTGGGTAGGTATGATAAAAAATTAGAACTTTTATTCAGCAAGGATGCATTAAATTGATCAAAAGTGACAGTAAAGACGTTTATGTTACCAAAAAAAAAAAAAATAAATAAATAAATAAAAATAATAATTTAAAATAAATGCAGTTTAATCAACTTTCTATTCATCAAAAGATCCTGAAAAAAATGTATCACCATTTCTACTAAAATATTAAGCAGCAAAAACTTTCAACACTGATAATAATAAGAACCATTAATAACAATTGAGCACCAAATCAGCAAATTAGTTATTTAAATTGTAATATTTCACAGTATTATTGTTTTTACTGTATTTGTGATCAAATAAATTCAGCCTTTCAAAAGAAAGTAAAAAGTTTTACATTTTGGCTGCCAAAATGTAAAGAAAAATAAGTGCTTTCAAATCTGTTTTTTTATCTGGATTAATGTGGATGTAGCCTATGATAGTGTTTCGGATGTCAAAACGGATGCCATCAAAGAATGGCTCATTTTCTCAGTCCTTCTTTTAATAGACCCCTCCCCGCTCCTGTCCCTTCCCATGTTGACCTTGCACCCATTCTCTCTCTCTC
The DNA here is from genome assembly GCF_001515605.1 of Sinocyclocheilus anshuiensis. NCBI lineage: Eukaryota > Metazoa > Chordata > Actinopteri > Cypriniformes > Cyprinidae > Sinocyclocheilus > Sinocyclocheilus anshuiensis. The sequence goes on from NW_015544165.1 coordinate 1,232,535, forward strand.
TCCCTGTTAATCTCTAGATGTCATAAGTGCACATATATTATCGGCCTGCGCAGCGGCTTCGCCTGTCAAACGTGACCCCACCCTCTTTCCTTTCTTTCATCCCTCCTAAATCTCTCCAGCCCGTCCATCCATCTGTGCACACAGCTCAATTAAAGCCTCTGCCTCAGAGGAGAAGATTTTGCAGAGGCAGATCATATTTTTCTGTGCACACAGACTGTTTGTATGGTACAGTAAAAGCAAGAGCACCTACAGTATGATGGATGTGGAGCACAGAATGGATATCACTCCACACTCTCATGGCCCAAGCACCTGTGTGCCATCTACAGACACTTTGGCAATAATCAATTCTGAGTGATTTATCCTAGAAAGACTTCAGCGACAGGCAACTAGTCAAAATTCCTTTGCAAGCAGATAAACTGAGGCTAACCTAAAATAAGCAGCTCTACATAACAAAATCATGGTATAAACAGGTATTCTTTGGAGCACCTTGAAATACCACTTTTTTGTAATATAATGTAATACAACATAATATAGAACTGGAACAGTACTTTTTTTGTAAAAAATGAAAATTAAAACATTATAGAATAAAAGCATGGTATTTCCATGGTATTCTTTGGAAATACCATGATTACCAAATATGGTAATCACTGTAGAAACATGTTTCATATATCATGGTATTCTTTAAACTACCATGTAAATACCATTTTTTTTAATAAACAATCATTGTACCATGGTACTTCCACAGTACTTTTTGTAAGGTAAATTAAAAAATGTACAGCATGTGTATATATACATATATATACACACATTTTATATATATATATATATATATATATATATATACACACACACACATATATATATATATATATGTTTTATGGTATTATGGTATTCTTTAATGTACTTCCACAGTACTTTTATGTAAAGGTAAATGAACAATTTTACAAAAAATATCAGTATTATGATGGCATTTTTTAAAGTACCTTGGAGTACCATGTAAATACCATAGTTAATGAATATAATAATCACTGTAGCATGGTACTACCACAGTAATTATACTGTAAAATTAAAATGTAATGTTTAATTTGTAATATAATGGAATTCTTTGAAGTACATGGAATGTCATGAAAATACCATGGTTATTAATAAAATAATATGCCTATAATATAAATATAATCACTGTACCAAAAGTACTACCCACAGTAAAAAAAAACAAAAAAAAAAACTATAATATATAAATGAATATAATCACTGCACCATGGTGCTACTTTTTTGGTTTTTATTTTTTAATACCAAAGAAGAATTTGTTTAATTTAATAATAAGAGACTTATATAGTGCGATATGCTCTAAACTTTGCTAACAGTGCTAATAATACACAACCTGAACACCGTGATTGAGACCCACCCTTAATCAAACATGCTAGCGCGACGTGAGTGTGTTTGCATTTAATGGACTGAAAATAAATGCAGGCCCCACCCAATGCTCTCACGCTCATATATTTGCTATTGCCGCCTGCCCCATCAAAGCGTCATTATTTGTTTTCAGTACCGCAGACACCGACTGCAGTGCACTGCAGACCACCAATACTCTCAACACCACAATACCCTCATGGGTGATTAACACAATTACCCGGCCCAGCAAAATGAGGGGGAAGGAGGACCAACCATATAGATAATACATCAATTATTAAAAACATCACAGTGATACTAACAAAACGTGCACTTTTAAACATTAATGCCTTAGAAAATACAGAAACAACTGTACCAAATGAAACAACAGCCAGCTATTGGCTCTATTAAGTAAATCTTATTAAATACAACAAATGTTTGCATTACGTCTAGGTCAATATGAGGCTGCAAAATGCAACCAGACAAGCGCATGCTGCGAGACAGGCACAGATATTCAAGGCAAGAGCGCAGTCCTGCATTAAAGATGAAAACAGAACAGCCTGTTGCTGATTTCACATGGGATGTGCGCGAATCCACCAGAGAACTGTTTCTGTTTACGAGACAGGGCAACTCAAGGAGTGAGACACTGTAACATCACCAAAAAAAAAAAAAAAATCGTATAAAAATAATCAAAACACATTTAGCATCTCATGTAACACACGTAAGTTTAAATAAAATATTATTTGCTTTTTTCATACTTAAAAGGTCTAAATGTAACACTATAGAAAGGAATAAAAAAATGCATAAATTAAAAATACAATGCAATTATTTTGAATAGAATAGCTCCAGTTTGCAAGACCACACACCAACCCCACTGCTACATCATTGCACCTTAAGTCTCAAAGATGTGATCATCAAACCACATGAAAAATTACCCAAAATAAGCCAATTCTGTTTGACAACCATCAGACACTAAATGCTATTGACATTCTCACTGACAACCTTCTCCACTTACCTCTGCAGTTTCGAAACTGCTTCAGGTTTCCGTCCTCCACTTGTTGTTTTATCTGTCCCTGAAGGTTCTTGTTTCTCCTGCTCCGAGTCAGATTGATTGTTGCATCTCTTCACCACTGATGCTGCAGTGCGAGGAAAACACACCCTCTCCTGGCTCCCTTGCTGCCTCTCCCCGTCTCTGATTGGCTGCCATTAAGAGCCAGTGACATCACCCTTTTTTCTTCTAGCTCCCTGCCTCTTTTTCTTCACTCTCCTCTTCTCCCTTCCCTTCATTCTCTGACCATTCCTTTATTGTCTTCATCCTGATTTCCACTCCGCATTCCCCCTGGTGCCAGATGAAATGTGTCCATAATTTCATCGGTGATTGGCAGGATCTGTCAGAGCAGGAGGAGAGATTCAGTCAGGCAGAGGAGTGATGACATGGTAAATGCAGAGAGCTGTTCTACAGCACCATTAAAGGCTCCTTGCTGGTGGTTTGGCGGGCGTGAGTATTAAGGATGAGAACTATATGTTATGCTAATTAGTGCATTGTTATGCAGCATTTGTATGTTGGCACAGGGAAAGCTTTCCGTCTATCCCTCCCTCCACTCTCTCCCTGAAAGTGGCAGATGAAATATAGAAAGAGAGGATCTAGGAACGTGGGGTTATGCTCTATTTTTTGTGTATAATATATAGTGGGGGGAAAAAAGAAAAAGAAAAGAAAAAAAATCACTTAGCGAAAAGAAACATCCTGTTTTCAGGATACTGTATTTTATTTTATTTTTTTTAGCAATCCAAATTTTTATTTAAAAAAAAATCTGAAATCATTTGTTTGTTTAATTTGTATATAGGATATGGAATATATAAATAAAAGGGAATAGAATAAAGGGGAAAGAAAAAAATGAGGGAAAAAATACTGTATTATTTCTGTATACCTTACTGTAAAAGTATACTGTATTTTAAATAACACTTCTCAAAAAAGCTGAATTTTAAGCAGCCATTACTCCAGTTATCAGTTTCACATGACACTTCAGAAATTATTGTAATATGCACAGTATTGTATAACAAGATAATAATATTAATATAATATTTAAATGATTTGTCTTTTGTTTGAAGCATTAACGTTACTAAGCTTGTTAGAATGATGCTTAAGACAATAACAATAAATATATTGTCCTGATATGCAATTCCACTTCTCAAGTAAAATGCAAATATTTAAAAAGTTTATATTTTTAAATATGATAGAAACATTTAAAAAAAAAGAAAAATATAAACCATTTTTGCAGTGTATATGGAGAGTATACACAAAGAGCAGAGAGGAGTGAAATAAATTGTAAGAGGAAACCTTTCATTTAAGTCCCTCTTAACTATTTTAAAACATCTTATTTGTGAATGAAATCACTTCTGGGAAATTAAAAGTAAAATCTGTTCAGCCACTCTTGAGGCTGATATATTGTGACTAAAGGAGACTTTTACTCAAACTAGAACACGGTTGAATGACAAATGAATCATGCACAATTTGATTCATGAGAAAAGGGGACTCGCTGCAAAATGGCAGATTTTTCCATATTCTGGTGGCAAGCAAGGTGAAAATAAGCAACTATCATACGCTCCCATCTCTCTATCTACGCAATCACCCTCCTCAGCATGCAAGCACACTGTAGACGTGATGGTGTATAGCTATGGGCTTACATTTCTGCCACAATTCTGCGTGCGAAAGATCATATTTTGAGGTGGCACATTGTAACGCTGGGTTGCGTTGAGCACGCAAGCTGTTGGCATTTAGCGAGCACAGAGGGGGGGCATCAGGTGAGCAAGCTAGTGAAACGTTGCACGTGCAAAAAAGAAGGTCTGCACACATCCAAAAACGTATTTTAAATGCAAAATTGATTTCCGTGCGATAGAAAGACTTTTTTCTTTGCGAAACGAACATTTTCTCCACAAACTCAGATCGCGCGTGTGCAAAATGCACTTTTGTGCGCTCAAAATATGATCTTTCGCGCGCAGAATTGTGGCAGTAATGTAAGCCCATACATAGCAGGGGTGTCCAAACTCGGTCCTGGAGGGCTAGTGTCCTGCAGAGTTCAGCTCCAACTTGCATCAACACACCTGCTTGGAAGTTTCTAGTATGCCTAGTAAGAGCTTGATTAGCTGCTTCATGTGTGTTTATTGGGGTTGGAGCTAAACTTTACAGGACACCGGCACTCCAGGAGCAGGATTGGACACCCCTGGTGTATAGGTATACAGTAAAGGTCAGTGCTTGTGAGTTATAATAATTCTACAAAGAGCTGATCTCTTTGTTATGTGACATATTCTGGCTTTGTGCGCAGCGCCACACTTACAGGAAGAGTCATTCCTGCAGGTGTCTCATGACACATACATGCTGAAAAACACCAGTCGCTGCCCTTTAACCGGAAACTAATGCCCAGTCTTCGGTTAAAGAACCTCAATTTGTGACAGGTCCATGAGCACATCCTGAATCAGGCAGGACAAATGAAGCTTGAAGGTTCATCTTGAAAATATCGCACAGGGAGTTGACAGTTTGCATTAATGCCATCAAATGCAATAACAAAAGCTCATGCAAAATAGCCGCTTTGAATAAGTATGATTTGCAAGGGCTACAGATACTGTCAACCACCAAAAACCAAATTACAGCGTTATGATCAAAGGCCAATTTTATGGGAATTTCTGTATCAAACAGCTGGGCTCTTTTCGAAAATAGTGGCAATCTGCATATGGAGCTAAAAAATACAAAAAATTATTTCATTTTATATGAAAATCAAAGATGAGAAAACTAGGGGATTGGGATCAAAACACTACACAGATCAGATTCAAACCTGCACCCACACAAGGTCGAATGAATGAACGAACGGTTTTTACTGTATTTTTGATCAACTAAATGCAGCTTAAGTGAGCATAAGAGACTTCCTTACTCTACCAACTCCAACCTTTTGAATGGTGTGTACATACAGTATAAATACATGCACACATGCTCTGCATAATCATAAATAAAAATATAATGAAAATATAAGTTTTTCATTCATTCATTCCATACAATGCAGTCAACTGTAAACATGGCGCTAATTTTAAACATTTCATTTAAGTAATCTGGACTTTTGGTCTGTCAATAATTCATGAGTTGGAGAGAAGCCACTGAGCTCTGCCTCCATCATTACCCTTCAATTACTCAGTGGTTAACACCAGGTCAGACCATCAGAATGACCTCACATCCACTTAATGAATTCAGTTAATCTATTAGATGCCCGAGTATAGCCGCAAAATAACCAAGCTAAACCAGCGACCCCAATAGCGGTCCCATGTTGCAAAGTTAATTTATATGCAACCTCTTTGGCTGGAAATGTCAGGGTAACAGTTACTAATACCATCTGCATGATGTTAGATCTGCTAGAGAAGCCACTGCGTAACACAATGATATTTTCGTTAATTCAGTCTTTTGGTCACAAATACAGACAAAACAGCACATTTTTTTTTCATCCAGGTCTCCTCAGGATCTAAAGTGGGACAAGCTATGACGTTAATCGCTCTCTCTCTCTCTCGGTCTCTGGTTATTGTGAACTAGCACAAGAAACGGGTGCTAAAAATGAGTGAGAGAGATGAAAATAAAGGAAACAAAGACCAGAGATGTAGACCAGAAGGACGAAGCCAGTGCTTGATTTATAATGGCCACTGCTAGAATGCAGTCTGTCCGTAAGTTAATTTGAATTGAAAAGAATAGAATAGAGACTGTTCATAAGTTAATTTGACTGAGGTCATGTGAGCCGCAGTGGTGTCTGTGCTACTGGAAAGAGGTTTTTTCAGCCTCTGATTTAAGCAGAGACTCCCAATCCATTTCCAGACGGATGAAAAGCAAGTGAAGCAGAACAACAAAGGTGGGAAAAGGCATCTGCAAGTGGGATTCATTGAACAACCGGTGAAAATGTGACAGAGGCTGTCACTAAAAATGCAACCGTTAATTCAATCGCATTAACACTCGGCTTCAAAATTAATCTTCGTAGAATTGAAAGACCTAAAATTATGCTCTGAAAAGCAGCAGCACATTTATTTAAATCTTAGTAGCTCTTAATTGTTTCCCATAAACAGTCACTGATAATGTTACATATGCATAATGGCCTAAAACGAATTGTAACATCCTCTGCAAACAATATGATTTGCTAGATCATACAGTGAAGCTTTTCACACCTTAATATAATAGCATTAAATGGGACGTCTGTTCAGGAAATGATCACTAGCACTACTCAAGGTTAAAATATACATTCTCATTTAGGAGCATGAAGTTAATTACCGCTCAGTCGGCCTGAAAAATGAAGCAGCCCATTTATTTCCTTCCTTATCATTTCTCCAGGATAGTCAATATTTAAGCTGATTTATGCACACTATACTACACTAAAAGTGCTCTGGCTTCCTCCCAAAAAACACACTTCATTAATGAACTGGCCTTATGCCTTGCACTAGACATTTTCCCAAATATGAACCAGTATATTTAAGATAATTGTGACAACTGAAAATTCTGAGAAAACCATAAGAGCGACTTTGTTTAGGACACCTGTACAAATGCTTTCTTCACTCTGCTTACATTATTGATAATAACTATTGATTTGTTTATTGATCAGGCGAAACAAAGGCATTTGCACTGAAAAAAAAAAAAGGCAGAGTTTAATCAAACATGCATACGGGTCACCATAACTGATTAATTTTTCCCTGTAAGAAAATGTTTGAAATTATTTAAGTATTTGTGTGTAAATGTAATAATAGATCACTGCACGCCCCCTGCTGGCCAGCCTGAAATGCAAAGTCATAACTGATTAGTCAAATATTATGAGAAGTTTTTCTGGACATACAATGTTGAGGTAAACCGTTTACAGCATCCGTTTTAGTCCAACCTGGAAAATTCTTTTTATAGCAAGTCACATTGAATAGACCTTTAATGAGAATTAAAACACTTTACACCTAGATTTTGTGGATGGGGCATTTGTCAACTTTTCTTTCAATTAGGCCATTTTGTATTTCTTTTTGAAACCGATTGATCTGAGCTCACACACAGGTCAGATTTTGAGGAAACATTGCCAAAATTATCCACAAATTATTTTTTTCACTCAAAAACTGAGGTGCTAAGCTCAGATCAATGAGGCCTATAACTTGGTTCCAAAAAGAAATACACAACCCGTGTTAACTGAAAGGAAACAAGTTGACAAAACATTTAATCTAATATTTGGGTGACAATATAGCATAATGAGAGATTTACAAGCAGTTTTTAAAAGGCTTGTCATTTTTGACCGGGAACACCAAATTAGGTAACAGATTTTCAGCACAGCTAAAGGGTTAAAAGGAATAAACAAAAGTAAACATCTGAAAGACAGGCAAGGATCAAAGCTCCAACATCCTCTCTCACCTTTGATCTTGCACTTTATGTTGAGAGCTGTCAGTCCAGCCAAGTGGACTCCAGCAGTCTGGGGTGAGGAGAAAGCAGGCGTGATGAACTGTATATCCTAACAGCACGGATGCCCAGCAGGGACATTACTGGAAGCTCCAGATGGTCTGAGACACTCATTCCACTTCACACCAGCTCTCATGCAAAAACAGTGGAAGAGGGCAAGAACAAGGGCTAAAAAGCCTGTCCTAAAATGCCGATAAACAAAAATCCAAAGCAGTAATGGTGAGACCCATGCAGGTGATCAATAACTGGACAGAATTCCTCATACATAACTCCGGATGAAGAACAGAGCTTTTAATACTTGGACCCCACAGCATGTGTCACGTTAGTTTCCATGGACCTCCATCAGTATATTTCTTAACATATAAATGATATTTGCTCCTGTTAGTGCAAATGTGTAAGGCATACATTGAAACAACTCTAGACACAGTGGGCTCATTTTATGCATTTATTTATGTAGCAATTTATGTTCTGATTAGCTGCTGAGAGGCTGCATCAGCAGTTGGGTAATAACCGCATGTGTCTGAGCACCAGCGGTTCAACGTCTCAGTCCTTCACTTCTCAAATATGTGTGTTCCTCTCCAAAAATACCAGAAAAGTTGCCTAAAAATGTCCCCATTCTGAAAATCCCCGCACATCTGCAATTTCACCAATACCTCACTCCATGTTCTCACCCTTGTCCATGACTTCCCTCCCCCAAATTAAAGTTCCCATTTGCAAAGCTAGTGAGGTCACACATTAGCAACAGAGGACAATAAACTTTTTTCCCCCGCCAGAGGGTTACAACCACTCTTTTCACACACAAAACAGCCCTCTCCTTTTTAACAGCCAGAGAAGAACAAAAAAAGATTAAACAAACTCCCAAACCTTTTGTACAGAGAAACCAAACTAAATGGAGAAAATGTCTTTTATATTAGTCCGCAGATATCCTCTGTGATCCTCTCTCGGGCTCTGTAATTTTAATAGGGAAGTGAGACACACACATACACCAAATACAGTTCGGTGTGTCAATGAGAGGCTCTGTGTGCAATAGGCAATGTCAATACATCTCTGTCAGCCGTCCATCTGTTTGTTTTATGTGGGTTAGAAGTAGGTCTTGGCCGTATGTATGATAGAGTGAATATGCATGTGTGTCATAAATTAACAACATGGAAGTCTACATCTGTGTGTGCCTGTGTGTGGATTTAGGAGAGTCTTTAGGCCAGTCCGAAGCCTTCAGAACATTCCTGAATGGCCAGCAGCAGCATGTGTCTTAATTTCTCATAGCTCTCATATGCCGGGAGGTCCAACTGGTTAAAGCTGGAAGGAGAAAAGAATAAGAGAGGTGAAAGAGAGCAATAAGAAACAATAAAAGCCATTTTTGGTTGTGCATTAGACCAGAATTGCCATGTGATGTAGCATGTAGATTTTAGAGCTGCTTTATTACTCATTATTCATTAAGGAATTTCTGAATGCATCCCATGGAAACATTTGTGTTTTGAGGCACCGGTGTACATTTACCAAGTGTGCGCAGAGGGCAGGCGGTCAGTGGAGCGGTCATCTCGGTGGATCTGGAACTTCTGGATGCCGTTCATTCCTTCCAGTGCAGCAAAGCCCTGCAGTGGCACTTTAGATGTGCCTGTAACAAACTGAAGGAATTTGGCCCGGTCAGCCTGGTCAAAGGATCGTAATGCACGCCAGAACCACTGGATCTGTGGAGAGTAATGAGGACAGAAAATTAAAACCAGGTAGACAAAACATCTGGTGAAGTAAATGCATGAAAAAACATACAAAATATATGAACAAATAAAAAAAATATGTACAAATAAAACATGAACCCATGTACAAAATAGCAGGAAAATGTATTTTGCTGGCTTTAAAATTACAGAGTGCTGCATGAATAAGCCCTAAAACCCAGAAATGAGTCAGGATTTCTGCACTTCTGAATCCATTGCTTCGAAGTCAATGAGTTTTTGGTTAAAAGTCTGAAATAAGGTCTGTGGTTAACACAAGCTCAAGATATCTTTGTTTTATTCTACAACAGAAAATACATTACCCCACTTTTACTTGTCTTGAAAAAGGTGGTTGCTAACAAGTTACTAAATGGGACCAGAGAGTTTAATAGTCCATATTGTCCTTTTATGTGTAAATACCTGAATAGAACTGGACTGATATTTGTGGTATTCTGTATTGGCCTTGAGGTCGTCAATGTCTATGGTGGGCAGGCCGGAGATGAGCAGCTCCAGCTCTTGCTCAGTAAAGATGGAGATCAGTCTCTTAGGGATGATCTCATAGAAGCCCTCCAGGAAGGCAGCCAACTGCTTACGGATTGCACCTGAGAAACACAGATGTTTCAGCTTCCTGATAGACTCCTGAACCTCCCCGTTCCTCACTAGTAGTTATGTTCATTGAAAAGTAAGCTCACCTGTCATCTTCATCTGGCAGACCAGATGCACATATTCTTTCTTATTCTCCTCTGTGACAATAATGTTGGCACCATTGGCTTTCAGATCTCTCACTTCACACACGCCAAACTCTTGGACCTATGAACATATGAGGAAGTGATGATGCCTGTTTCTTTATACCAAAAAAAAAAGAAAAGAAAAAAAGAAATAACAAAATAAGGAAGTGTACTTGGTATCAAAATGCAGCCCATACCTCTGTGCTGAATGTCAACTCATAGCCCAGAGTGGACACATCGTTCTCCAACAAGTAGACCAGACCCTGGAAGAAGGGGTAGTCTTCGCTTTCCATGTCCGTATACCTATGAACCACAGAAACAAAAAACAAAACAAAAAACAACAACAAAAACAGCTTATTTCACATACATAGAGATAAATAAGACCTAAACATGATGGATGAGAATAAACCTTGCTGGTACCTGACGCTCTTGCCCAGGATGTGTTTGTAGAAGCTGCGTGTGAAGTAACACTCTAATAGCCTGTTGTCATAGACTGCTTTAGCCACCACACGTCCCACAAACTTGAAGTAGCTGAGATGGTTGGGGTTGCAGTGGGAGGAGGGGTTGATGGTGTAGGTGACCCGGTCGCCGGGAGAAGTGCGAAACAGGGCGTACATGGGGTTGAACATCTCTCTGGAGATGATCATGTACCACTCCCTTAACAGCCCACCTGCATCCTGACCCTCCTCTCCTTCAAAGACTATATACCTGCAGAGAAAGAGACCATAAGAATGAAAAGGAGAACTAAATTGCCCTGCTCATGCTGCTTGCAGCTATCTGTAAAAAAACTGAGCACGTTTGTGTGAGCGAGAGTGGCAGAGTGAGAAAGCGTGAGATAATTACAGTCTGTTTTTCATGTCCTCTGGGCTCTTGCGGTGCAGCTCTCTGTAAGAATCTTCAAAGACGTGGTCTCTCCTCACATGAACGGCCATATCCTCTTTCCTCAGGCCCTCATCCAGTCGCTCTAACTCCTGACGGAAATACCTAAGAGACACACTTATTAGATAAAAGACTCAACCCAGAAAAAAAATGAGAGAAACCCAAATAAAGAGAACACCC
>NW_015544165.1:1243920-1269876 GCF_001515605.1 Sinocyclocheilus anshuiensis
TTTAATAAAAAATAAATCAATGAAATTAATACACAAATATATGCAACTGGGTTTCATTTCACCCCCAAAACCATTAAATAAATAAAAATGATAAAGTATATTTTGCATAAAGAAATTTTTCCACAAATTCTCATAACTACATTCAGATGTTTTACTTCAGAGTTTTTGTAATTCTCATTCTCCATAATAATTCTTAATAGACATTCACTACTTTAATACACTAATTTATTATTAGTATTACAGTAAAAATCAAGGTAATAAAAAAGTATTGCAATTATGTATTGTTTGCATTATATTATTTGTATTATAGTATTTGGGGGTAAAAAGCCTTTAAACTTTTTCATATGTTTTGTCGTACAATGTCATTCTAATTATTATATTGTTTTTGTATAACATTATTATAATGTTTTTAAAAAAAAAAATTCTTTTTGATTTTGGTGGATAAAAGCCAGATAAAGTATCTTACTTGCGCTTGACATCAAAGTCCAAGATGCGAATGTAGTCAACCAAAACGGCAAATGGCCCATCTGCCAGATGAGTGGTGGACTGTCGCAGGATCTGATTCAGCACTGTGCGGTGGGTTTCTGTTAAAGACAGAGAGAGGGAGTTCATATCGAGGACAGCCTTCATCAGTATTCATCATGTATTCCTCTACACTGTGCAAAACCATTAGGGACAGCTTGTGTTTGATTGACTCACCTGCAAAACGCAGGAACTTCTGTGTGTCTGGAGGCAAGTTGGAGGAGATGTGCATAGAAGAGGGCTCCCTTGAAAAGAAGGGGTCCAGGGAGGAGGGGGTGGCGGGGGTGAGCGGGGCAGGGGACAATGGGGGTGGCTCATCCTTGATGTGTGACAGCTGGCTCTCTCGAGTGTCTCGAACCGGAGGTTTGCTTTCCCGCTCGGTGGCATGCACCAGGAAAAAAGCCTCCACTGCAGGTTGCAGCACTACAGCAGTACAAAGAGATTTGTTAGCATGAAATAATACCTTTATTTCTAAAAACATTAAATAAATAAATAAAATAAAAATACCTAAAACTGCATGTTGGTCATGAGACTCCTCAAGCTCTTTCAGACACTCCCCCAGCATGTCCCATAGTTCATCCAACAACAGCTGCTCACTCAAAAGGGGTAGGTCAGGCAAGCGCTCCTCCTGTTCCTGCTGACTGCTGCTTTCTTCACCTTTTTACACATGCAAACCATATTTTAACATACATACATACTATATAAACCAATCATTTCAGACACTGATTTTTCTCAAGTTATATCAATGCAGCACCAGGTAAACATTCATTTCACATCCATTTTCACAAATTACTTTAAGATCAAATAATAACTGGTAGACTCCTCGCAGTACCACTATAGATTACAGCAGTCACATATGATTCAAAAAAAAAGTTCAGTGATTTCTATGATGTCATTCCAGCTACTGATGTTCCTCTATTGCCATCACGTCACATCTATTATTTCACAGGACCTCACCTATTGCTGCCTGGTCTTGCTCTAGGGGTGAGGGCTGGTCCACATCCATAGGCGAATCATCTCTTTGAGCTGCTGGGGGCTCGGCAACAGAGTGCACCTCCGACTGAACCAGGGGAACCAAGGAACAGGGTGAGATTCAATACAATTCCCTCCCGACAGAGAGGAAGAGACAAACAGTGTGTATAATGTAGGGAAAAAAGATGAAGTGGGGGTAGTCACAGACTGAAACCAGATGCAGTGCTAGAGACTCAGTATCATGCATCAAAACATTCAGACATTGGTGAGAGAGGGGGTTGGGATGGAGCTTAAGCAAAGAAGCATGGACAGCCAGCCAAAAATCAAACCACGCACAAAGAGACAAAGTCAGAGATGAGAGAGAATCACAAAGCTGGATGCAACATTCAAATATCTCAAACACTGCACCATACAGACTTTGTGCATTAAATGCATCAAGATGCAGTGGAAGGCAGAGCAGTAGAGAATAGTAAAAAACATTAATACATTTTACGGTGTTTTAATTCTTATATTAAACATAGAAATACACATCTAAAATAAAGATATAAAAAGAATATTGTCAGATTACTACAAAAATGTTCAGCTATTTCGCCCTGCCCTGTGTGTAATACGGTGCAATATGTCCTTCAAAAAAATGGATTGTAACTTTACTAAAATAAGTCAGTAATAAGCAATAAGTCAGATAACACTACTAAGAAATTCTCAGGATGTTATGAAAATGGGTGTGTGTGAGGGTCAGTAAAGTCAGTAGCAGTCTGCCTGCTGTCAGTGCGGCCCATGCTAACCGTGGCTGTGCTGGCCGTGCCAGCGGGGGGGTTGTTGGTTGCAGAGGTACTGGGGGCAGACGATCCAGCCACAGCCACAGCAGCGGATGCAGCAGCAGCAGCGGAAGAGGATGCGGATGAAGAGGGTGGGGGTGCCTGCTGTAGACGGCGTGCCCTCTGCCCCTCTCTCACCATCTGAATGATGGCGTCCGCTTCAGCCTCTAGCTGACGGACCGCAGCCTGGATACTGCTGGCCGAGCCCAGACTGGTCGAACCTGGAGACAAATGGAGAATAAATCGAGAGAGACCTGTGAACATAAAATAAGCTGTCTATATCGCTCAATGGGAGAAGCGACTCGAAGCTTCATAAGAAGCATAGACATGTTCTTAAAGGACTAGAGGACTCCTCTGTGTTAAAAGAGAGTGACTTACTCAGTCTTCCTCCTGTCTGCTTAGCTTTCTTGTTAGCGCGCCGTGTGTCTTCCCTAAGCTGGATGATGACCTGCAGCACGCGCAGGAAAAACTTCTGCGTGGAGGTCTTGGACGTGAGTGAGCTCATGCAGGGCAGCTGCAGCTCACGACCACCTAACGTGCGCTTCTGAGCAGCCACAATCACCACACTCTCTGACCCGTCAAATCTGTAATTCATGTACACCCAAGGAGAAGGACAAGTACTGTTAATGTAAAGAAAATTTTATGCAGATGGGAGATAAAGTAGTGAAATAGTCTGGAGAAAATGCGAATTTTGTGTCAATTTTTACTCATTTATCAAAAGCTTTTATTACCGTTAACCACACTAAATGGAATTTGTACCAACCTAACTGCAGCCAGCTTAAATCTAGAGGCTACTGTACAACAGTTTAGGGTCAGTAAGTTTTTTTTTTATAAAGAAATTAGCTTATTTAACAAAGAAACATTTAACTGATCAAAAGTGACAGTAAAGACGTTTATAATTCCTATTTCAAACTTTCTATTCATCAAAGAATCCTGAAAAATGTATCAAAGTTTTCACAGAAATTTTAAGCAGCACAACTTTTTTCAGCATTGATCATAAGAAATGTTTCTTGAACACCAAATCAGCATATTAGAATGATTTCTGAAGGACTGAAGATTAGAGAAATTGCTGCTGAGAATTTAGATTTGCCAGAAATAAATTACATTTTAAAATATTTTATAATAGAAAAGTTATTTTAAATTGTAATTAAAAATACAGCATTATTGTGAAATATTATTAATCAAATTAAGTCAGTTAATAATAATAGATAATAATAGTCTTTACAGACCTTCAAAAAAAAATCAAAAAACAACAACAATTAAGTCGATCCCTAACAGTAACGCAGGTTGAAACTCTGTCCTCACCTGCTGGTCATCTTGCCCTTTAGGCGTGTGGTGATGGATGGGTCCTCATGAGAAGCTTCAGGAGACTGAGCATCAGCACGTGCTCTTCTCTGCTGCTCCAGGTTATACTCCCTCAACTCTGCCAATAAAGTGCCTAAAAACCAGAGCAGATGCAAAAGAGAAGGATTAAGTTTTAATTTTTACAAACTATGCTGCAAAACAGGTTATTTGCCAACCTTCATGGTGGTGACAACACAATCATGAGTAAATTAGCATATGCCTGGTGGTCTACATATAATACATATTCACTATTGAGCACCTTAACCTACCATAATGAGCAACCATACAGAAATCTTCTAAAGTATTGTAGTACTGACCAATTTGTTTGCAGAGGGTGTATCCGAGGTGACGCGCCCCACTGAGTAGAAGTCTTAGTACAGTGTCTCGGGTCAGTGCATCCCCTCTGGACAGCTGCAACAGGATGTTGGCCGCGTCCTCCAGACCTTCCTCCGAACATGAGTGGGATGTCAGCACCTGGACACAAACCACAGGAGGTAACTAATCCAACTGCTGAGCTGGGTCAAAAGAGCCCAGGGTTAGGATAACCAGACATGGGGTGACATATGTGCGTGCACCATCATTAAATACCTCCACAGAGAGTTGCAGCTGTTTCTCTGTTAGTCCAGCAGAGGCCAGTTTAGTTTCAATGTCAGTGCTGCTCACTGCTGCCTTCTGTTTTCCTGCTAAAATAATGAGGTATAACGATGTGATTTAAACATTGTATTGCCAGCAGCCCAAACACAATTGACTAGTCAATCATCAGCATTATACAAAATTATTTGACTTCAGAATGACCTGAACTGATCCAGCACCAAGCTGGATATCTTCCATATAAATCTGTGTGTTTTTTCAGTTAGTTCTCACTTTTCATTGCACATTATAAATTTGGACTGAAATACATTAAAGCAGTAAGCCTCAAAATACCGTGGTTCACAGTGATTTTAGAACTGGTAAGGAGTGTTGTTAGGCACAATGCAGAGCGGAAAAAATAATTGCTTATTTAATTTCTATATTTCTTTGTATTTATCCTATGTTTGTAATCTTTTTTACTGACTGTTTACTTCAATAATTCAATATTTGTTAACTGTTTGATGACATTTTACTTTCATTAGCTAGCCTAATATTAATTTCTGCCGTGTTAGCAAAATTGGTATTGAGCATTGTGAATTATCAAATGTATAGATTATTGTACAAAAGCTTCAAGCATGGCTCAGCCAAACGTAAGCAAGAGCTGGAACTATCCATTTTAATTAGGATTTTATCTCAGTGGAGACTGTTATAACACCACAAATCAGCAGGTATTTATTCATGTTTTCAAACGCTCTGAGAGAGACTCACCAGCAATACTGCCGGAGGGGGTGGTGCTGCTTGCAACAACAGATACCATAGTTGGTGGTTGAGAGGGCGTCGGGCCCACTGAGCCCTGCGCTGTGCCCGTACCTGCCACCACTGAGATGGTCCCTGACCCCGCTGTGGTTTGAGTGGCAGGTGCAGAGGGGGTGGCAGTTGGGGCCTGAGGCACTGGGTGGCTGGCTGGAACCTCCGTGGCCTTGTTGTCAGGCAGAGCGATGGAGATCAAAGAGAGCAGACGGAGTAGTTTCTCAGTAAGAAGGGAACTACGGCGGATCACTGGGTGGGAGAGCATGTTCATCAGCTGGCCCAGCGGAGAAGCCTCGAGGCTCAACAGAGCCCCCTCTGTCTCACCAGCACCCCCTAGAGGCACAGTCTTCATGGAGGCCTTGCCTTTACGGCTCACATTCATGTTGTCCAGCTTGACCAGGAGATCCCAGAAATCAGTGGAGATGCCCAGGGACTGTGGTGTAACTGTGCAGCCACTCAGGGAATTGTGGGTAGAAGGGAGATTACTCAGGGTAGCTGAGGAGTTGCTCTGGCTGGTGCCACCTGACCGGCAGCTTCCACTGGCAGTCGTTATTGAGCTGGCACAAAGACGAGTGTCCAACTCTGATGAGGACGATGATAGGGGATCTTTACAGCGCTGCTGAGTGAAGTGACTGGGAAATACCTAGAAGAAATAAGAGCGAGAGAAACAAGACTTAAAAACAATAAATGCACTTTTTAATCTGTACACAATACATTTTGTGTATTGCTTTATTGCATTTAATGCTTAAATTTCTTTTTGTCATGAAACTTGTTTTTAAGAGGACAACACTTAAGTTTCTGTTACTTAATTCAATACCATGGTAATAACATATAATTTGAATTTGATGTTACACATGCCTAATGCACTGACAAATGATGAGTGCCCTTTAGCTAAAGGTGCTCTAGTACCTTGGCCAGTTGGATGAGGGTATCCAGTACATGTCGACAGACAACTGGAGCAGCCTGTGGGTGAATGTGAACAGCTGATCCACCTCCTCCCCCTGCACATGCCACTCCCGTTCCTGACACTCCACCTCCGAGCCCTCCTGAGCTCATGCCCGCGCCTGCTGAATGCTTCTCTGCGTGTTTCCTGCCTGACGCCCGCTGGATCTGAAAGATATTGGTCCTGCATCCCAAAGCTGCATCCATTGAAACAGACAGCCAGGAGAGCTGACTGGAACTACGTGATTCCACGCTGTTCAACAGCTCCAGAGAGGAAGATGAGGAGGAGGACGATGATGAAGAGGCTACAGCTGCCTGCGGGGATGAAGTGGAACCCTTCCCTCCACTGGATGAGCCCTGGCTTAGTGAGCGCTTACCACGGGACTCCTCCAGGCGTGCAGTCTCCAGGCAGAGCTCGCTCTCGCTGCTACGCTGCAGGATAGACAAGAGGCTGCGGATGACCCAGCCACGTGTCTGAGAGTGGTAGCACAAGTTACGCAGCACTCTGTGGAGGCGGCTGGTATTGAGCTTTGGCTCGTCCACAAAAAGCAGCACTAGAAGGCAGGACAAGGCCTCATGGTCCAATAAAAGACGCCCCCGCAGACGCAGGAGAGAATCGACATTAGAGCTAGAGGGCCTAGATTTAAAAATGAACAAAAGATTAATTAGAGTTTTTAAATGTAACTGTCCACAAACAAATACTGCTTTCATCAGGGCTTCACTCATATTTGCAATTTAAAATAGGTGTGCAAACTGAAAACTGTATTTAGGAGCATGTGCTTTTAATGAAAGTCCCTGCAGGTCCTTAAAAGTAAAAAAAAATCTGTTTTATTAATTTTAAGATAAAAAAAATCTTAAATGGTATAACTAATGTCAATTAAAATTTTAAAAGTTCTTAAATTTGGGGATAGAAAAATCAGGAATCACAATATGGTCTAATGTGTAAATTAAACTTCATGAGGCTGTGGCTGAAATCAATGTGAGCACTGTACATTCAAAGTCAAAACACAGCACTGTTGCGGTTCACACAATCTATTCGTGAATTTTGACAACGTTTGCTTAATTGTGTTTATTTTGTAATTTGTTGTAGGTTGTAAGAGTGCATATTTTATCTCCGTCATCTTTTTATATGAGTAGCCGGTAAATCAGACATTTTTATTATTGATTTTTAGGTTACACAAACTGTCTATGGCAATTAATTCTAAGTAAACTCTAGCAGCTTTTGTCTGGGCTGCCCTATCACAGGAAGACTAAGAACATCATTTAACACACTATTCAATATTTATAGAGAGAATTACTATTTACTATTATCAGCACAATAATCTGTTCATTAAAGTTTAATGTGCTTGTAATTGTTTCAAGCATCAAGCCCTTTTCATTGTCACACTCACCGGCTGTGATTGGCACTCCCTCCCATTTGAAAAGTCCCCCCTCTTTGCACAGCCAATCGAGTGTATTGTACCCCACGGTTGCCACCGAGACGGCTTGTGAAGGCGGGTGAGCGTAGGATGGCGGACAGGGCTGAGGAAGAACTGTGACCGAACAACCTCTCATGCATCAGTTGTCTCTGTCTGGCCTCCTGTTCCCTTCGCAGTGCTGCAGCTTCTGCTGCAATATCTGGGGGCATGACCGCCAGCACGCTATCCTCCATGTCCTCCAAAACAGATCGCCGCAACTCAGAGGGCAGGGTCTGGATGAACGTGACAGGGTCCAGAGGTTGATCGCCCTGTGGGGGTTGCTGGGATAACTCTCGACGCTGCTGCTCCGCCCGCTGCTGGGCCAAGACCTGATAGCATTAGAAAACATTCAAGTTTTGAAGATTTTTTTCTGTTTAGAAAAGTTATTTAAAATATCTCTGCAATTGTTACTCATACCTCTTCCTGTATTGCAGGTGGCAGAGCAGCTAGGAATTCTGGGCTGACCTCAGTAAGCCCTGGCCCTCCTCCCAGCACAGTGTTAGCTGACGATGCCAATGTGGAGGTGACAGGAGGCCGAGAAGGAGGTCTGATTCCCAGCTGGTTCTGCAGCACCTCCCGACGGATGTCTTCAGGCAGTGCTGCCAAGAAAGATGGGTCCACACCTTCTGGCAGACTGATGCCTGCAAGGAAGTGACAAAAACATGTGATTCAAAGTTGAGGTATAGCTCTATATCCATCATCAATCTAAGCTGAAACACCAACCTGCCAGAGGGTCCTCTTCTTCATTGCTGGTGGATGGGAGGGGCTCCTCCTGGATGGCCTGCGATTGGCTATCTGCACTGTCACTCCGAGGCATGGTCTCACCAGGAGATGAAACAGAAGTTGAACTGAAAAAGATTATAATATGGCAAGAATTCAATAGTCATACAAAACTAAGTACATTATTCTTATTGACAGTATAAAATTATGCTTTTAAAGGAACTTCACATTGCCTAACTTTTTGGCTTTATAAAGTGTACTAATTGAACTGAACTGCACTGAACTGAACATTGACAGACACTTTTACTCATCTATTAAAAGTAAATGTAAAAATTAAAGAGTAAATTTACCTTTAAATGCAAATGGAAGAAAGCTTCTAACAGGTGACTGGCTGATAATTTAACCAATATTTAACCATTTGAGACCATCATCATTGGCCAATACAGACCTTTAGGCCTTTTGTTAGCTTCAAATCCTACAACCTTGCCAACAGATGTGTATTGTTCTCAGATATTTTTTGTGTGAAATTTAAAGATAATAAAGACACTTCTTTTAAAACAAACAAACAAACAAAAAAAAGAATGCAATAACAGCCGATCCCTACTCATCTATTTATATATGAAGTACTGTGGTCCAAATACTCACCCTGTTTCTGCATCTGTTTGCCTGTCTGTGAGGCCACTGTCACCACTTCCTGACAGTTCCTGAGACATGTGATTGGGTGGAGTGGAGCTGGAAGCAGGCTCTTCCTGCGTTCCTGAGGCAGGACTGCTTGTATCCATGGGTGAACCCTCAAGCTGAGACACACCCACTGGCACAGGCTCTGAACTTTCAGCTATATCTGGACTGAGAGAAGCTGAGAAAGAGAGAAAAAAAAGCAGGGGAAAAAAAACTCAACTCATGTTCGCAACTGACAAACAAATCAACATACGCAATGCAAAAGGCAGGGGAAAGTACATGCAGTAGTTGCATGTAGAATGCAGTGGGATCATACAACAATTTTGACAAAGACTCAGCCTCTTCACAGAACATTTAGCTGTTGCATTT
This sequence comes from Sinocyclocheilus anshuiensis, assembly GCF_001515605.1. Lineage (NCBI taxonomy): Eukaryota > Metazoa > Chordata > Actinopteri > Cypriniformes > Cyprinidae > Sinocyclocheilus > Sinocyclocheilus anshuiensis. The sequence goes on from NW_015544165.1 coordinate 1,253,123, forward strand.
TTAAGTAGAATAAGGAGAAGAATTCACTGTGATGTGAATGTCACTACACCAAACCAGTGTGTAAAATCTAATTTTACAGGATACAAAGTTAATCTACCTTCCCCGACTGCATCCAATGCTCCTCCTACTCCTCTCTCACCAATAGTGGGTGCAGGTGACATCTCCATCTGAGAAGCTTCTGCCTCACAATTCAGGCTATCAGATGCTGAGAGCTGGGGCAGCCCCGCCCCTGCCAAGGCTCCGTGAGAGTCAGGATTGGAGTCAGCCAGCAGCAGCTCTGTGATTGGCTGGTGCACCTGCTGACTGATGGCTGTTTCCAGAGAGACGAGGGCTTGCTCGTGTGGGGCAGGGGTGGTTGGGGTGACTTCTCCTGATGGGGGTGCTGTGAGGAAACCCTCAGAGGTGCGAGAAGGGTCCAGACAGGACGACACCCCACTCTGAGCCTGTTCTCCTTCTGACCAGATAACAGAATGAAAAGAAATGAGTATTGTGGACATGATCAGTTAAGATAAACATAATAAATGACACTGTAGCTCAGTTGTAGAAGGTAATGAAAAGGCAGGGCATGTGATTGAGGGTCTGCAGCGAGGAAGGCAGTAAATTGTATAGTTATCTCCTTCAAGGGCCACACTATACTGATCCCCAACAACAACACAACTTACTACCTCACCACAACACAGCGACTGTGGCCTCATCCAACTGGAGACGATAACTACCTTCAAACATTTTACAGCCAAAGGCAAAAAAAATAATAAATAAATAAACGTAGATGTGTTTATATTGACAGTAGTGTGGTGAATGCAATTCATGTAGATGTAAACCTACAAATAATTGAGCAATTAACAATTAGCTAGAAACAATTGATTGATTGAGCAACTAATTGTTGCATAGCAGCAGTTGCCGCAGCGATGGAGATAGGCAGGAAGATTATCCAGCTGTTGAAGCGGTTACCGTGGGAAAGACAGTAGACTGTATAGTTATCTCCCAGATCTGGTGTGATCCTAAAACTATACAAACTACTACCTCACCCCACAGCCCACAGCAGAACTCATCCAGAACCCTGGTTCTTCACGATGAAATATGAGTAAATTTTCACATTTCAGAAACAAAACACTGTTTGATTTGCATTTTTTTGTGCTCAATGAAAAAGCAATTAACAAAAACATGCACTACATCACTATCAACATCAAATTCTGTAAAAAAAATACAAACATGCAATGCTCTTACCTGCAGCGTTCTCTACAGCTCCATTGACTGTTCCAAGCCCAGAGCCCTGTGGGAAATAAAAACAATTCATCCATCCTTACTGTGAAATTAACACTGAATTAAGGATGTGACCTGTGTCCTGGCTAATACCCATGGTCCTGTTATAAATCAATACTGATTGAATTCAATCCAAAAATCACAGTAATGTATACACAGAAATATTTTTTTTTCCACATTATAAAACAAATTCATAATGAATGATAAAGAGTTGCATCAGCACAATAACAGCTGCGTCACATTAAAGCTGCAGTCCGTAACTTTTTTGGTTAAAAATGATCCAAAATCAATATTTGAGCAAGTACATAACCAGCCAGTGTTCGAAACTATCGCCTTACTTTAGCCCGATTCACAATGGTCATCTTATAATAATGTTTTCTAATTTGAGTGGTACGGGTAGGTTTTTGCGGGAAATTCGAGCATGCCGCTGCGTCATTACGTCACTTCTGTAAACAAAGAAGTTGTCCCGGCTACTAGGCTATCGCCTTTTCTCACAGCAGCTGGAATAATTAAATGTATCATTTTGATGGCGGCTTGTAATCCAGAAAGGATTATGTGTTTATGAAACACATGTGAATGCAGCAAAAATGTGTATAGATATGACACTGTTATTTATTTATGTTAATGATTGTTCTAAATATTCTGTATTTTTCTTTGTATGCGATTGATAGAGTAGCAATTTGACAATTTCATGTTAAATAAGTAAATGAAAGATTGCTCTGATCTGTCACATATTAGGAGTTAAACGGATCACAGTTGATCCGTAATACGTACGGATGAGACCCTACCGTTCGGCACGCACGTGATTCGCAGATTAATTTGCCAATTTACACGTACAAGCAATTTTAAACCGCAAGAAGAAGAAACGAAAGAGCGCTCAATCCGTTACTCACGCGCTGTTCTCGCACACAAAGCGCGCACAAGAGATGTGTTTCAGACAGCGCGGAAATACCAAGTTGCGTATACATACCTGATACATACACACAAAAACATGGACGTAGTGTCCGTGACGTCATCCGTAGGTTTCCGAAGAGGGTTTTTGAAGCCTAAAGTAGGTTGAGCCGGCCATCGCCATCTTGGCAGTGCGTCACCCCAGACAGTGGTGTATTGTAACGAAGTAATAATACTTCGTTACAGTACTTAAGTATTTTTTGGGAGTATCTGTACTTTACTTGAGTTTTTATATTTCTGCCAATTTTTACTTTTACTCCACTACATTTCCTAATTAAAATGTATACTTTTACTCCGATACATTTCCCCTAAGCATATTTGATTGAGTGCGTGTATCATGCTGGTATCTTAAGGACTTTCGTGGACAGCTGACTCCTACATTTTTTCATATTCTTCATATTCTGTGTGGTGGTCAGATAGAAATTAATATTTTCCAATAAGTTTAAGTTGATTTTTACCTTTTATGGGCATTTTACCTTTATAAAGCCGTTTTTTCTATAAGTGTGCATCATCTTTTAAATCAAATTCTTACATTTAATCAGTGAATACGAATAATAAGACATTTGGGCTGTTACCAAGCAAATGAAATCAGTATCAACAAAATTCATCTTTGCAATCCAGACATAAGCTGCACCTGAAGTGGCATTTAGAAGTGTTTACACACTGTTTACTGCAGAACATGAATGCATTTAACCTGCAGTTACAAATGCATAAATAATTTGCTATATTAAACATAAAAAAATTAATAATGATATATGAAATGATTTAAAAAATGAAAAGGTACTTTAAATGTGAAATTAAAACCGCCAGTAGGTGGCAGCAAGTCACTGTTAATAAGTGAGTCATTGCGATTGAACCGAATCATTTAAACAGTTGATTCATTCAGGAACAAAACGCTGTCATGTTGCTCAAAGACGCAAAAAGCGCTGTGGCTTTGTTTGGAATTATTTTTGTTGCCGAAATAGTGCAAAAACAGGCAATATGGTGTCTAAAACGTAAGTCTTTTAATAAAACTTCTAGTTTATTGAAAAAAAATTTTTTATATTACATTTGTATATGGTAATTTTTGGAGAAAAAAGGCACTCTTCCATGTGAAACTGAGTAACTATAAGAATTGGTATAAATATACACATTTTCTGCCCCAATGTCTTGAATTTGTGATCATTCTGAATGTATTTTAATAGACTGAATCATGCAGTGAAAGAAGGCACTGTAAATGCACACGCGCACTAGACTTAACGTAATGCGTGCACTCTGTAGGTGTTTTGAATGTGTTTTTGCGTCGTGAGAATATTGAGCAAAATAGCTCACTTGTCATGGTGTTACTTAACTATATCATGTTATGAATAAACTAAACATTGTGAATTTTTACCTCCGTCTGTTTCTTCTGAGTTTTTGTGTGCTGTTACGCTCATTTGTTCTGAAGTCTCTCACAATAGAGACAAAGTGAGCCTCAGCGCGACCTTGTATTCTGTATTCTGCTAACTTACTGCAATTCTCTCCGATGACGCAGTAACTTACCGCGGGGAAGAAAAAAATCTTTGGTCTGTCCAATGATTGTAAACAGTCATTAGGTCCGTCAGACTTGAGATATTTTAGCGGTAATGTGACCAAAAATATTTAAGACCCATCGAATCCGAATTTAAGACATTTTAAGACTTTTTAAGGCCTTATATTAGGAAAACGTTAAGACATTTTAAGACTTTAAGGACCCGCGAACACCCTGTAGGTAATCACCAAATCACACAGAGTGCACGCACGTTGATTTATTAGTCTATTAAAACTCAAAATTCCAGGCATTCTAAATTGTAGACGGCAAAAATGCTTCAGTGTGCTTTTTATATTTATATAATTTAATATAGTTAACTTAATCTATATCACACAAAGAGTAGGCCCCTACCGTTTTTCTGCAGATATCAGTATGAACACATTTAATAATCATTTTATACAAGTTCAGTAATGCAATAAGTGACTTACATTTTAGACATAATATTGCTTGTTTTTGCTCAATTTCGCTAACAAAGTAGTTCCAACTAATAGTTCCAAACAAAGATCACAGCACTGTTTTGCGCCTCTGAGCAATGGACGGTGTTTACTTATTGAATGAACCAGCTTTTTGAACGAATCGGTTGAATATGATTCAGTGATTCACTCATTAACACAGTCAAATGCTTTGTTTCTGAATGAATCAGTCGTTTGAATGAATCGGTTGAATCTCAATGACTCACTCATTAACAGTCACTTGCTGCCATAATCATTTTATACAAGTTCAGTAATGCAATAAGTGACTTACATTTTAGACATAATATTGCTTGTTTTTGCTCAATTTCGCTAACAAAGTAGTTCCAACTAATAGTTCCAAACAAAGATCACAGCACTGTTTTGCGCCTCTGAGCAATGGACGGTGTTTACTTATTGAATGAACCAGCTTTTTGAACGAATCGGTTGAATATGATTCAGTGATTCACTCATTAACACAGTCAAATCAATAGGTTACTTGCGTAACCCCGGTTCTCTGATAGCATTAAGTGAGGTGTCTCACTATGGGATACGCCCCTTCCGCGTATTCCTAGAAGCCCTATTACATTACGCCAGCCCCAATTGGCTGGCAGACGTGACGTTGTGTCTGGGAGTGGCCTCCCCACCCCTCAGTATAAAAGGGCACAACACAATGTCACCACGACATTCAAAACAAGCACACCTCTTCCTCGCTTCGCACAGCAAGGAGGGTGATCTGGTGAGACACCTCACTTAAAGGGTTAGTTTGCGGTTTTGAAACTGGCAAAGCGCGACGCACGCCCTTCATGAACCTACATACCAAAAGATGCTGTCCCACAGTTTTGTTATCAAAACCAATGTGGCAAGCAGAAATAGCAGCCAGAAACACTTTCCCTTGGTCTATCAAATCCTGAAGAAATTATAGAACAACTGCCACTGAACACTGAAAGGGAATCTCGTGTTTAGTTGTGCACCAGCGCTCAAACACGCCTCATTTGCATTCATAAAGAGACCTAGTCGATGAAGCTCTAGCATTTTGTATGGTTCTAATAACGCTGTCAGACAGACCGGTTGTATTTAGATTGAACCACTCACAGGCCAGGCCCATAGTGCCAGGCGTTCTGGATGAGGATGAAAAATCTCCCCCTCTGCTTGTGACAAAAGATCTCTGCACAGCGGGAGAGACCACGGGTCTTCGTACAGCATATGTATGATCTCCGCTAGCCAGTATTTCCCTGGCCACCTCGGAGCTATTAATATAAATTTCAGTCCCTCCTCCCTCACTCTGTAAAGTGTTGGGGATATTAACGCTATCGGTGGGAACGCGTAAAGGAGAGTGCGAGGCCATTCGTGCGCCAGCGCATCTATCCCCAGAGGCGCGCTCTGATCTTTCAGAGAGAACAACAGAGGACACTGAGAACTGCCGTGGGACGCGAACAGATCCACTGTCGCTCTGCCATATATGCTCCAAATCTGTTCGACCACTTCCCTGTTCAATTTCCACTCCCCGTAGAGGGGATTGCCCCTGGACAGCAGATCCACACCCTGGTTCATGACACCCTGTACATGCGTCGCTCTCAGGGATAAAAGATTGGCATTGCGCCATAAAATCAGTTTGCGTGCTAACTTGTGCAAAGAAAGTGATCTGAGACCTCCCTGTCGGTTTATGTAAGCCACAACTGTAGTGTTGTCCGTTCTCACGAGAACATGATGCCCTTTCAGAAAAGGAAGAAAATGCTTCAGCGTCAGAAAAACGGCTAGCATTTCCAAATAGTTTATGTGAAGATTGGTCAGTTGTTGACCCCATCTTCCATTCACTATCCTGCCCTCGTGAATGCCCCCCCAACCGGACAACGACGCGTCTGTTGTTATGATTTGTCTGGCTCGAACCACGCCCATGGGTACCCCTTGAACCAGAAAGGTCGGGTGTCTCCACTGGCGCAGTGCCAAGACTGCCTCTGACGTCACTCTCACTCTCCTCCGGGAGTGACGTAATGGGTCCAGCCCCTGAGACGCTAACCAGCGTTGAAACTCTCTCATGAACAGTCTGCCTAAGGGAATAACTATCAGGGCTGAGGCCATCAGTCCTAATAGTCTGAGGCATGTGCGAAAGGAGACACAGTTTCCTCTCTGAAAATCAGTCATGCAACGAGTGAGTTCTCACCCTGTCTTCCGACAGTCGCGCTCTGAATGTCACAGAGTTCAGTGACAGCCCCAGATATGTTATAGACTGTGTGGGAATTAAAACACTCTTTTCGATGTTTAATTTTAAACCAGTTTCTGTATATGTTCCAGAAGCATAACTGTGTGTTCTCTCGCTTCTTGCTCTGACCAGGCTGTCACCAGCCAGTCGTCTATGTAAGTAGCGAGACGAATGCCTTTCTCCCTGAGCGGAGTCAGGGCCACTTCTGTACATTTTACAAACATTCGGGGGCTGAGAGACAAGCCAAATGGTAGAACCAGATATTCGCATGCCACGCCAAGGAAAGCAAACCTCAGGAATTTCCTGTGGGGTGGATATATCTTTATGTGAAAATATGCGTCTTTCAGGTCGATTGACGTAAACCAATCGCCCTGGCGCACTAATTTTAGGAGTGTAGAATGAGTGAGCATTCTGAACTTGTACTTCCTTAAGTATTTGTTCAGTGCACGCAGATCTAATATGGGACGAAGAGCTCGAGTCCCTTTCTTTGTGATGAGGAAGTATCTCGAGTAAAATCCGCTGTGGCTCTGCTCGGGTGGGACCACTCTTATCGCCCTTTTGTTCAACAGAGAGGAAATTTCTTCCTGAAGAACATGCTTTAATTCTCCCTGCACCTGAGAATGAATTATCCCTTTGAAATGCGGGGGGGGAAGCGGCAAACTGCAGTCTGTACCCGAATTGTATTGTCCTTAATACCCAGCGGGACTGTGTGGCAGAAATTCAAAAATGGAGGAAGCACTCATTTTAGCCGTAGCACAGCATCCTATTTTATATAATACATCTTTAAAAGATTCTAAAAAATCAAATAAAAAAAGAAGCGGTGTCAATGGAAACAGGAACAGATGGTACATTTGAATGTGGACACATTTTTATAATTTTTTTATTGTTTTTTCTTTTCCTCGCATCTCTTTTGCATCAGTGTCAGAGCCGAGCCAAAAATGCCCTCTGAGACCACCGGCGCGTCCAGGATGGCTTCTTTTTCTCTGTCAGAGAAATTCGCCAAGTTAAGCCAACGTCCTCTCTCTTGAATGACCATTGTGGCCATGGCCTTGCCCGCGGCTTGAACCGCGCACCTCTGAAGACGCAGAGAAAGATCCGTAACGACACAGATCTCTTCCCAGTGCGTCTGACCTGGCATGGTCGACGCTTCGTCCTGCAATTCCGCTTGGTACGCGGTCAGCATAGAGGTCGCGTTCAGAGCCCTGACAGAGAGAGCAACTGCTTTATAAGCGCGTTCCGTCATGCTTGACTGGAAACGGTCCGCTTTGGATGGCAATGTCGGATTTGCAGCCGCCGTGTGCTTTGGGTTTAAGTGCGCGGCAACTAATGGCTCCATGGGGGGCATTCGGAGAAGTCCTACCTTCTCCATTCCCTCCACATCGAGAGCGGATCCTCCCTGCACGGGCATCTTGCTGGTGAACGGTTTGTCCTTCCAGGTCACCGCAACCTCCTCCAGGAGCTCTGGAAACACAGGAAGGAGCTGCCGTGCTGCCCGTTTCGCTCTCGGCAGCCTCTTGCCCTCGTAGCGAGACTTTACAGCCTCTGCTACCACGGTCGGCCACGGAATGTTTAGTTTCTCTGCAGCGCGTTTGCACACATCCTGCAGATCAACACTGAGAAGAGGGGATGGTGCCCCGTCCGCATCTTCCGTGGATCCCGCCGCGGCGAGGGGTTGTGCCGGGAGCGCAGGGGGGAGGAAAGGGGAGTCCTCGAAATCTTCCTCTTCTTCAGAGAGAAGAAAGTCCGATTGTCCCTCTTCCTCGAAATCAAGCGCGTCCTCTTCCTCGTCCGTGCTGAGCACACTGGGCAGAGGGACGCAAACGTCAAGCTGTTCACCCCAGGATAAAGCTGCCGTGGTGGGCAGCTCTACAGGGATGGGTACCTGCGGAGTGGCAGCTGGAACGGGGCTAGGTGACATGAGGGGATCGTGGCCTGACAGGCTAGCTTGGCGTGCTAGCCTGCGACGAAGGCTCTTCATAGTGAAGCGTGCGCAGTGTTCACAGGAACCGGGGTTCTCGATCGCCAATTGGGCATGTTTCAGCCCAAGACATGCAGAGCAGACCTGGTGTGTGTCCTTGCATGAAATTTTGTTCCCACATTAACAAAGTCGCACAGCATCTCCCTCACCAGCCGGGACAGTCTGCATTGCTGCAGCCATCGTAATATCGAACAGTCCTTGCAATCGGCTGGAATGCAAATTGAAGGAGTCAGGCGAAAAACGGCGTGGAGGCCAGTTGTTCGTCCAGGAGGTCGTTAAAAGTATACCTAATTTGTAGGCTTCTAGTGTGAAGCGAGAAGAGGTTTTTGAATGTCGTGGTGACGTTGTGTTGTGCCCTTTATACTGAGGGGTGGGGAGGCCACTCCCAGACACAACGTCACGTCTGCCAGCCAATTGGGGCTGGCGTAATGTAATAGGGCTTCTAGGAATACGCGGAAGGGGCGTATCCCATAGTGAGACACCGAAACGTATGCTTGAAAGAGAACCAATGCTGCCACTCAGTGTTTTTACCGTGCAAAGGGGAGTCCTCGAAATCTTCCTCTTCTTCAGAGAGAAGAAAGTCAGATTGTCCCTCTTTCTCGAAATCAAGCGCGTCCTCTTTCTCGTCCGTGCTGAGCACACTGGGCAGAGGGACGCAAACGTCAAGCTGTTCACCCCAGGAGAGAGCTGCCGTGGTGGGCAGCTCTACAGGGATGGGTACCTGCGGAGTGGCAGCTGGAACGGGGCTAGGTGACATGAGGGGATCGTGGCCTGACAGGCTAGCTTGGCGTGCTAGCCTGCGACGAAGGTTCTTCATAGTGAAGCGTGCGCAGTGTTCACAGGAACCGGGACACACCTGGTGTGTGTTCTTGCATGAAATTTTGTTCCCGCATAAACAAAGTCGCACAGCATCTCCCTCACTAGCCGGGACAGTCTGCATTGCTGCAGCCATCGTAATATCGAACAGTCCTTGCAATCGGCTGGAATGCAAATTGAAGGAGTCAGGCGAAAAATGGCGTGGAGGACAGTTGTTCGTCCAGGAGTTCGTTAAAAGTATACCTAATATGTAGGCTTCTGGTGTGAAGCGAGAAGAGGTTTTTGAATGTCGTGGTGACGTTGTGTTGTGCCCTTTATACTGAGGGGTGGGGAGGCCACTCCCAGACACAACGTCACGTCTGCCAGCCAACTGGGGCTGGCGTAATGTAATAGGGCTTCTAGGAATACGCGGAAGGGGCGTATCCCATAGTGAGACACCAAAACGTATGCTTGAAAGAAAAGCTTTGTTTCTGAACGAATCAGTCGTTTGAATGAATCGGCTGAATCTCAATGACTCACTCATTAACAGTCACTTGCTGTCACTTACTGGCGGTTTTAATTTCACATTGACTATTTTTTGCATGTTTTAAATTATTTCAAATATCAGTATTCAAAGTTTTATGTTAAAAACAAAACATTATTTATGCATTTGTAACTCGTTAAATGCATCCATGTCCCCTCTGAGATACATTAAACTGTGTAAATACACCTAAATGCCAATTCAGATGTAGATTCCAGAAATGTTTTCTTGTGTTGGAATGAAAGACACTAAGTACCGGATGAAGAGCTTCTTATTCTTACCCAAAAATACAAAATGGAAGAAAGAGCTAAAACTGAACACAATCTTGCTACTCAAGCTGTGTATGAACATTTTTTATATATATTCTTCTATATATACTCTTCTTTTCCATTTTGAATTTACTTGTACTTTTACTTTCAATACTCAAGTACGTTTAAGATTTAAAAAATACTTTTCGTACTTAAGTACAATAAATATCACATACTTTAAGACTTTTACTCAAGTAATATTCTAAACGGTGACTTCAAATTCTACCAAAGTGATTTTCTGGTAAGATATCTGTACTTTTACTTGAGTATGGCTTTCAGGTACTTTATACACCACTGCTCCCAGATAATCAAAAATGGGCAAAGAGGCGGGAGCTGTTTGCTGAAACCACGCCCACCTAGCTCGACAGTTGTGACAGCAGCGGCAATCCACCTGTCACTCAAGTGGCCACGCCCTATAAAATATCCAAAAACCACTAGAACAGTGTTACATATTTTGCTGACTTGTATACTTACATTATCCCAAATGTTTCGAAGAATGTTTAAATCCAGAGAAATAATAATATGTTGTGCATTTTAATAGACCGGTGACGACCGCACAGAGTAGCATTATAACAGAACTGATGAATTGCAGTTTTAGTCACTTCCATGTTGGTTTCATGAGAGAGACCGGAAGGTTGCCGCTTGGTATACACACTATACTCAGTCACGCAATGCTGATGTTGTTAAAATTAACAATTTGAGAATAAAGTATAACAATAATAATAATTTGCACGGTTTGATGTGATATGAGCTAATTTCGATTAAATCACCTTTGGTAGCGCAAGTTATTGTAATGCTTTTTTCCTCAGTTGGTCAGAACAAACGTAGCAGACTTGTTACTTGTTTAGATGACGATATGGTGAAAATGCTTATTTGAGTCATATTCCAAGATGAAGGCTAGAATCTGTGAGTGCAAAGTACAATATCCACACCAGTGCGGTGACTGAGTGCCACACATACTCCTCAAAACATTAGATTCATCCACGCTGGAGCCGTGCGCCTCACAACCCACGCAACGAAGATAATTCCGCACACAGCTGCAATTGCAGGTTTTCAAACAGAGATGGCGACAAAGAGGCAAAACTTACGGACTGCAGCTTTAAATAAAAAAACTCATAACAGTACATGGTTACAAAATATTTAGAATTAGCTTTCTATTGAAGGAATCCATATATTGGTGAGGAACTTTTTCAAAAACATTTTTAAAAAATCTTAGAAAACTAAATTTTGTATGGCAGCATATGAATAGATAAGCCACATTCAAAAGTGACCACACAGTTAAATCCTATATTAATGTGGCAAGCAACATTGTTTGGCAATCATAAACATGATCAAAACATCAAAACTCAATCGCTACCATTATAAATCAACAAAGTGTCTATAATAGAAGCACCTGTCTGCAATACAGCCTGTAAACTACACTACAATTATAGGCTTCACATGTAATTTCTATCTTTATTTGATTACATTTCGCTCTTTTACCCGTAGGCTCTGTTCCCGGGCCTCCTCTCCAACAGCAGAACTCTCATTCTGCTTGGCTGTCTCCTCTTCCTCCGCCAACTGTCTCCTCCTCTTCTCCCTGCGTTCCTCCAGCTCCTCATCACGCAAACTCTCCAAGTGCTGCAGTATGGGGACCTTCACCACTGAGAAACCAGGCACAAGACTTTAGACAAAGACTTTAGACTTTAGTTTTGCCATTAGAAAAAACTCCTTTATCAGTTCTTCCTGCAGTGTATAAACAACAGATGCTATAATATATTCATTTTGAGATGGTCTCACCTGCCACACAGTCATGCATGCTCTCGGCATCCAGGACTTTACACTCATCCGTCCATCTGGTTAAGGCAGTCGGGATGCTTGAAAGGGTGCCTGTAGAACAGAAGGGTTTAGCAAATGCATCTGTAACCATTAATTTTAAAGCAGCTTGTCTGTGGGAGACTCACCAGCTTGTCCTCCAGTGCTACTCTGCTCATGGAAGAAGTCATCCAGTAGCTCATCATCCGAACGGGCAATAATATGCACATCCTCGTTACCCACCAGTAAACGTGCACGACCGCGAGACTGCAGAGGCAGAGAGCTTGACAACTGCAAGATATCAGCTGCAGCACTGGGGCCCAATAATCTGACACACACAAAAAAAACAACGACACACACAAAAAAAGGAATTTGAAGCTGCAGTGGCACCAAACAGAATTGTAAATGAGTCTCATTTATGATCTTTGCCATGTTGGAACAACAGGAAACCAAGACAAGCAATGAAAGCTATGATTTTTAAGGGGGGAAAAAAAGAACAATCAAATTTCTGCACCATTGTAAAGCTTGTAATTTCATTTCTTAATTAAACTGAAAGGCAAATAAGTTGATTAAATGACTCACCTCTGCAAGATGAGAGGAGGGTTGGGTTGACGGTTACCAGGGTAATGTACATGGACTGTGTGGCCTGTGTTGGCCGTGAGCTGGCGGAGAGATCGTTGGCTGCGTCCCATGCCCTGAGCCAATCTGCTGCTGGTGCCTGATCCCCCCAGAGTCAGTGAGCCATGGTCAGCATGACGCACCATCAGAGGGTGGGAGCTGGGGATATTTCCTGGTGAGGGAGGGATGTCAGCTGAAGTGTACAAAAGACAGAAAGAGTAGACGTGACACATTTCGTCAAAAAATTATAAGAAGAACATCTTATGGCTGTTTAACTCAAACTACGTTGACTTATTAAAAAATAGGGAATAAATGTATAGTAGCTAATTTCTTACCAGACGTGGAGAACATGTTATCAAACTCAATGATGAGGTCATCGTCTCGGTCAAATCTCTCAAAACGAATGTGTGGAGCAGCATTGATATCAGGAAAATCTTCATCCAGTTCCATTTCTGAGCCTTCGTCATCGTCATCGTCATCTCCCTCCTCATCATCCTGAGAACACATAACACAATGAGAAAAGAATGGAAAAAAGTAGATATCACTCTTTTCTACGGTGGTTTATGACTTTGCTTAAATAACTATTACTTGATCCTCCTCCTCTTCTTCCTCCTCCTCTTCCTCCTCATCTTGACTATCCTCATCCTCGTTGCTACCACTGGAGTCTTCCTCCTGTGTGTGCTCCTCATCTTCTGGCTCAAGGATGTTCATAGAGTCTAAATCAGTAAAGAAAACAAAATGACTGCAGGATCTTCCCCAAGACAGTTTTGAAGAGTATAAAGAAACTGGGAACAAAGTCTATTAAATAAATGTCAGGGTTTTAAAATAATACTAATAGAAAAAAATGTAGATAAGTGCTTTACGTTCCAGATGGAGTCACTAAAATTCAGAGGGTGGGCACCCTTTCTAGCAGACCCAATGAGTAGCTATACCGTTTATGGGTCATTGTCATCATAAGTGCCAAGAGTTAATATGCAAGAGAGATTTATGTCCTACCCTCTCTGTTAGCTTGGAGAGTGGAGGCCTGACTCATATTGGAAGGAGCTTCATCCATCAGCACGTCCTCTTGAGACTCATCCTCTCCAGAGCGACCCACTAATTAACAGTAAAATCAAATTAAAAACACGCATCCAACTCTGTATCACTTCCATATTTGGCCAGGAATCAAATAAATCACTTACCGATGATGGTGCTATTAACGGTTCCTGCATCTCTTTCTAAAAGTTCATCGATCAAATCCACCAACTCATTCTCCACCTAAAAGAATATATGAACAACAAACATTGTTCAGCTGGAGAAGGATTTTCATATTCATCAATAGAGAACAGATCCACAAACTGCTGTGCTTCTAACCTGCATGGCCTGAGTGCTCAGCACCTCAGGCTGTCCAGCAATGACCACGGTGTCTCCCTCGGTTTCTCCATCCATCAGGTCGGCATCTGTGGCTTGACCACGGTCACGATTCTCTGCTGGCTCTGCCTCACCTGCCTCCCCTGTACACAATATCAGCCATAAAACACACATAACTCAGCAAAGACACTGTATCCATACTCTGCTGAGATTGTGATCAATGATATGAGTATTACCTTGATCTTGGGTGTTGCTGTTGCTGTCCCTGACTGTGCCAACAGTGTCATGCTCCGTCTTATTCTTGCTGGATCCCCCTTTGCCCCCAAACAGGCTGCTAGGCTGGTTCACAATTCGTGACAACGTCTCCAAAGGCTTCAGAGCAGCATTTACTGTGTTTGCCATATTAGGACTGCAAGAAACCAAGAACAGCAATGAAAAGAAAAAATAAATAAATAAAATGAATAAAAATTAACTTTTGCCCAAAATTATATTAATGGGCAATTAACCAAGGTTGGGATAAAAGATTAAAAAATAAAATAAAATTGTGATACCTGGATAGATCAAGGCTATGAGGCACACGTGCAAGGTCATTGACAAGGCCTTTCTTCAGAAAGAGTCGGATGATATTGTTCATGCCGTTGTGCTGGGTCTTGGCTGTGGCTGTGCTGTAGAAGCTTGAGGTGGAGGGACATGACTCCATAATGGTGCTGATGATACACATCACTGCTTGCAAGCTATAAAGAGAGAAAAGTTCAAGTTTAGTCAAGTTTTACGGATCTAAGTACGTTCTAGGTATCTTAATTATTTAAAAGTCAATTTTAGTACAGCGACTAGGCAGCTCGACTCACCGGGCGTGCTTCTCTGTGCCTTCTGCCATGCCCAATGCTCGACTCAAAGCAGCCTTGACCTCGTTGACCAGGGCCGCCTGGGCATCAGTGCCTGTTCCAGCTGCAGCGAGGCTGGCCAGGAAAAGGCGCGCAAGGGCAGGGGTGTCCTTATCCTCTGAGTTCTGGGTGTGTGGGAGCAAGTGGTCCAACACAAATGCCAGCACACTGCAATCCTGTACATATATAGGTTCACAACTGTTACACATGACGAATGAGGTTTGATAAGTTGAAGAAAAAAAAAAAAACACTTTACAAATACACTGAAATAAATGTCCAGGCAATGTGTTCTAACTCAATATTGCATAAACAGACTCCGTTCTCTAAAAACAGTATGATGTGAAAAGTGAAACATTTGGCCTGAAACTGGTTGTACATCAAACTGATGTGACTCACCTCCTTAATGAGCTCTGACTGGCCAGCTGTGTAGTTGTAAGAGGTGATGAGAGTGGCGATGCCAACATAGGAGCGAACCAGCTCTGCAAGCAGCCTCAGGATGGTAGAAGTAGGCATCAGCAGTTTGCTGGCCTTAGCTTTGGCAGCTCGGCTCTCCTCCGAGGAAGCTCCCTTCTCTCCCTCCTGCTCCTTTTTCTCTTCACGCATTTCCTCAGGCGTAGAGGCTAGAGACAGAAAAAGCAATGACAGGGAAAAATTTCAAGGTCAAGTCAAGAAGCCAGCACAAGTGAGAAAAATAATGACATTGTATAAACAAAGGTTTTGAGCTCTATGTGCATGTATAGAGGTTCACACCTTCTCCCTGCGGAGTTCCAGATTGGGAGGATTCTGCAACAGCACCATCTGCAGCAAACACCTGAGTCTGAGAGAGTATAATTAACACCCACTATTAATGCAAATCCCACATTTCTGAGCCCATTATAGTACACATACACTTGGGGCTAATTGTGTTTTTCACAGAGCAGCTAGTTGAACTAGATTTGAACATTTTGTGAAGAGAACGTGAGCAGTGCTTTTCCATGGAAAAAACTCATGCCATGGCACAGGAGCAGGCCTGACAACTTTGACTGTTTACTAAACAGATTTTAAAGGAGTTCTACAGCATTGCTAGGGTGTACTGGGTAATGCTATCAAAGACTACAGAATACCCAAGACGTGTCACTCATATAGTTTTGAATGGTGAAAAATGCAACGTTCAATATGGCCACTCTATCGAAGGAAGCCCTGCCTTCTGAATAAAAGAGCCCATCACTAATCGGTAAAGTCATCGCATCACTGCAGATGACGCTAGAAGTCCCAGTTGCTATAGAAACAATCAGAGTTCTGAGATGTGCGCGTGGGACTGCGCATGCGCACTGGCTGGTCTAGCTTGAAAAAGACGCTTTTTTTTTGACGCAAAAGAAACGACATTTATGAGAGAGTTGTGATTATGATTTCATTGGTGATTTCAAATATGAAATTTAATCGTAAACTTGCCTGGGAGGCGTTTCAAAGATGGCCACCGAGTGAAATGACTTGTCTTAAAGGGATTTTGATGCTATGTAGTGGATAAGGCCTTTTTTTTTGGCTACGTTTTTTTTCCTAAGTCTAGCAATTCCTCATCATGTTTCAATGTACAATGTTTTCCACTAGTCCACCAGAAAGAACATGTCTAATTGTTCCGAAAAGTAAAAATATATTTTTAGCAACAACCCACACATTTTGATGTCATTAATATAGCAGAGTTCCAACATTTTCAATTTTCATCTGACAAATGGCTTTAATATCCAACTGGTAACGTTACATTCTGACTAGGTTGTCAAATAAATGCCAGAATACTGCTGACAGGCATGCGCGTTACTTTTATCTGTTGCTGCTTTAAAGGGGGTCATATGATGCTGCTAAAAAGAACATTATTTTGTGTATTTGGTGTAATGAAATGTGTTTATGCGGTTTAAGGTTAAAAAAACACATTAGCACCGCAGCCTTGAGTGAGTGGCGGCCTAGAGTATGCAGAGGCCGGCGGGCTTGAGAACGGCACGGCCGGCAGATTCGACGAAGAAGCGTCCGGGGGGCTTGCGGCAACCACATGTGACGACCCTGGGCTGGACTCTGCTTCGTCCACGGTGAAAGCCGA
>NW_015544165.1:1269945-1270269 GCF_001515605.1 Sinocyclocheilus anshuiensis
ATGCACCAAGAGCTTGTAACACTCCAAAGAGAAAGGAAAAATTGAAATCGCATCATATGACCCCTTTAAGTGATGCGAAGGAACATGGCTCATTCATTTAGTGAAGTTCATATGAGGCTCGCTTATGGTAGAGACAAACAGTTTTGTGTAACGAAAATATGTGCCTTGAATCATGCAGGCACATTAAATGATCGGCTGCCTGCTCCAAACGTCATGAAAAACACTTATGATACATTTATTTTTAAAACTTCACAATTTTTAGTCTAGTCTGGAAACATATAGCACCATACTTATCCAGACATAGAAAAAAAAAAATGTGTGTAT
>NW_015544165.1:1270279-1289581 GCF_001515605.1 Sinocyclocheilus anshuiensis
CTATCTCAATGAATTTTCTAGGTCTGGATAAAATTGATTGATTTGATTATCAATAGTGATGCTAATTATGGCATTCTATGATAATTGATACAATACACAAAAAACTGACAGACCTTACACAACATATATAAATCCATGTACTCTTACATTGATGTGGAAGGCAGACTGTGAGTCAAAATCACTGCCTTGTCTGGTAAGTCTGTACTGCTGGTAGACATCATCACCAACATCCTGCAGGATCTGACACAGGTCTTGACTTCCCGGTACTGCGGCTGCCCGCTCCTCTCCCCTCTCTGCTATATATAAACAAACCCAAATGGACCGAGCATTAAGAGAAGTAGATGTTAATGAGAGAAGTCAGCTTGATAGCTCTGGACCATGAACTAAATAAAATGCATGCTCTCATTTTTTTGTCTAACAATATTTCTTACCCTCTTCTGGAGCATGATATGCTGCTAGGGCATTCAGCATGTCACAGATGACCTCTTTAATAGTCTCTGGTATGGAGGGCAGTGGGGACAGCTTCAGGGGTGTGGTCTTCACTAGCTGAACAGCATTTGGACCCTTAATTCTGAAGTTCTCAAACTCATCATCTGAGGCTGAATAACAGAGAGATGTGAAGCTTTAGAACAACACATTATGCTGATATATTATTTTTGAGAGGATTTCTGGGAGATTTTCCACCATACCAGTGCCAGCACCTCTTGGGGCCGGGAGAGCAATTCGGATACAACTCTTGGCAGTTTCCGTAAAGCACTCTGGGTTGCGACAGGCCGCTGGGCCAAGGACACGAAGGATGTAATTGATCTCCCTGGAGCCCAAACTACCCGACACCACACCTGAAGTAGTGCTTCCTGCACCACTGGTGACAGCAGACCGTACCACCTGAAAAAAAAAGAGTGAGCAAGTAGCAGTGAGACAAGGATAAACCATTTCCGATAATACACCTAAGATAATAGAAATGTAGCTTTCATGTGAATATGCACCTTCTCCATAGTGTGTCGCAGGGTGGCTGGGTCTTCTATGATGTGACGGAAGAGCAGAGTGACCAATGGGGTGAAGCCGTTGAACCCTGAGCTCTGAGTGAGGTTCAGGATCATACAAGTGCTCTTGAGCTCTGCAAACATCATGGCGTAATGGTGTGTACGTGTGAGACGCAGACAGAGACGCAAAGTGGCATGTAAAGTGTCCGGATCCACGGGAACGCTGATCATGCTGACACAGGCACGGATCAAAACAGTGATCATGTCCTCTGTCATCCCCTGTACAACAATACCGCTGGAACCAGAGGGGTCCTGAAGGGTAGAGGGAGCTGCAGTGCTTGAATCCTTCTGCTCTGACTCTTCTTTAGGGGGTGCCATCTCCACAGCCACAGAGCTGGAATCTGATAAAGTCGAAAAAGAAAAATGTAATTAAATTTAACATATGAATAAATAAAAAAACATCCAAAATGCTAATGAATTATAATCATTATTCTTTTTATAATTAATCAAATAATTATTTTATTTTATTCTTGGCCAAAGCCAAAACTCTGTGAAAAGCAGAAACAAAGATGGACTCCGTAACTTTTTTCCCCTCGCACAATGAAAAAATGTTTGAACTGTATAGGCTTGCGAATTCTCCACCTGTGTCAGTCTGTGTCTCCTCAGTCTTTGCTCTCTGTTCACTCTCTTCTCTCTCTGTATCATTAACACTTCCGGATTTTGAGGTCTTAGGCATCCGTGACACCCGCTGTACTGTCAACATAACTGGCCGTCTGTTCCCAGTCTCCTCATTCACCTGAAAAAAGAGAAATAGAAAGAATCTAAGAACAAAGATCTACTACTCATACTGTAAGGCCACTGGCATAAATTCATCACATTTCTATTTGATCTACAATACAAGTGCTTTGACCAGGATGTAGCTGTTACCTGCACCATGGTGTTGAACTGGACAGTGTATCTCCTGCGGCCTGCAGTGAAGCGTACGCTGGTCTCTCCTGCCCTCCAGGCTGAGTCGATGGTGTTGTTGTTACTTGCACTGTAGCTGCACCAGCGGCCTGAACGGTCGTCAAACCAGCGCCAGTTATTTCCATTGGGCTGCAGGTACTAAAATGATAAGAATAAAGTTAATATAACACTAGATACAGAACTTGTTCACTGCTGTCATATTGACGGTTTAGGGTTAAAACAGACCGCCTTTATACTTCATCTGGAACCAACCTTATTCATCTGAGCTCTTCGTTTGGATGAAACAGCCATTTTCTCATAGAAGTCAATAAGCAGGAGAACAGGGGTGATCCATCTAAAAATAAACACAGGATTGTTCAAACAGACATGGAAAACATATGTTTATATATCTTATTACATTAAAAATGCCATAAATTGTTGTATAAGGCCCCAAACAACAATATTCCTCTCTAAACAAATTCTTCTCTAACATGCTTGGGTCAGCAGAGCTTTCTAGGAATGCTGATGTCTGAGCGCAAACTGATCACTCATGCAGACAGGGGAAGGACAGGGACTCACTTGGGTGTCTGGATGTCCTTCTGCTCTTTGGCAGCTTGCAGACAGGGCTGCACCACCTCCAACAGCTTAATCAGCAGAGTCAAAACACCACTGCTCTCCACCACCCGAGCACATGAGAGTTTCAGCTCCTGTGGCACATAGCACGACACGCTTCCATCAGAAAAGCACAGTGGGTGTATGTACTTGTGCATGCAGATCCTTAAGTTCTTTTAGAGGATAGTGAATAAATAAACAGTGATGATGTGCAAGACTGTGTACCTCAAAGAGCAGCGTGAGCAGCAGGATGCGGGTGGCCAGGTTGGAGGCCTGGGGGAGGGTCGCCATCTGTCTCGTCCACTCAGACACTGTCTTGGTGTCGCTGGTTGTTAGCGGCACTGCAGCCTTTATCAACACGCTGGCAGCCTCCCACACCTTTGGAAACATACACAAACATACAGTTGAGGATAGGGTCATGGTTTTAACTCAAAACCTAATATGCAACCTACCCAGAAATCTTTGTTAAGCATCGTAGATACAGTACACAACAATAAGGATGGCCTACTGTCCTGGGCCAAGTGTGAGAGTGTTTTGGGTCAGCTGACAGTAATGTGACCAGCACTTCAGCTGATACTTGTTAATCATGCATTTTTATGTGTTGCAATCTTATATAAATTTCCAGCGATTATTTAAAATGTTCTTTATACAGAAAATTGAACATTTAATAAAAGATAAATTTGTGTGTGAAAAATATACACTACCATTCAAACATTAGGGGTCAGTACGTTTAGTTTAAAGATAAACCTTTAGATCAGGGGTGTCAAACTCAATTCCTGGAGAGCCGCAGCCCTGCAAAGTTTAGTTCCAACCCTGCTCCAAGACACATAGCATGCAGTTTTCAAATAAGCCTGAAGGACTTGATTATCTGGATCAGGTGTGTTTAAGTAGGGTTGAATCTAAACTCTGTAGAGCTGTGGCCCTGCAGGAACTGAGTTTGACACCCCTGCTTTAGATACATTTTTTTTTTTTTTTCTAAGACCACAAAAAATACATTCATGTCACGTGTGTCCAGTTATTTGACTAGATGTGTACGAGTAACTTTCAGTAACTGCCAAAATACCTATTCCAATTAGTATGTTGTGAACATATGGGTATACTGACCTGATTGACCACCTGTCTAAGGATGAGGTCCCTGTACTCAGGGCCGTTCCTTTTAATAGCAGTCATGAGCAGATCACAGAGGCGGTACACTGTGTCCGGCAGCTCGTCGAGCAGGTGAAAGCAGCCAGGCAGCATTGAGTCTGTAAAGGCATGTAGCTCTGTGGTGTCTAGAGGCTCAGCTTCCAGGAAACGCTCCAGACAGCGTGCCTCTTCCTCTTCTACCCGCTCCCTTGCTCTCCTCTCATCCTCCTCACGCCGACGAGCTGCTTCCTACAAACAAAAAGTAACACGGATGTGACGCATATCTGTCCAAAGGCAGGGAAAGTTTAGTGAAGATGAGAAGTAGACAGGTGAGGTGGCCTATGCTGTGCTACTCAGTAATTCCTATTTAACTGAGGTGATGAGTGTGTAGGTGCCCACCTCAGGTGAGTCTGAGCGCTGCTCCATGCTAACTTCTTGACCTAGAGACATGGCAATGGCCCGCATCATCTGGTCTTCTTCAGACATGGTGAACTCCTACAGAAACAAAGCTCACAGTGACTACACTAACTTATAGCTCGTGTGTGCATCCTGTCTGTGTATGCTTGTGTGTGTGTGCGTGCGTATGAGAGAAAGAGAGAGAGTTTTGTCTGTGTGTTAGACTCTTACTCTGACAGCTGCGCTGAGCAGTGGTGGAGGGTGTGTGAGCAGGTAATCAGTGGCCTGTTCCATAGTGCTGGTGTTTAGAAGAGCCTCCATCGCATGCTCTCTGGAGAAGCCCATGTCCATCAGCTGTGAAGCAGGTCGAGGTTTGACTAGTTAGCAATGGCTAATAGCTCTCTTCAGGTATTATAGATCTTGATTACGACACAACCTCATTTATGTGTGAACGATTGGCGATTCATTTGATTACATTTAAAAAGATTTATTAAATTGTTAAAGATCTATGCATTAATTTGATTACAGTTTTTTATATCTTTGCATTATATCATAAAACACAGAATCCAGAAAAAAAGACTAAAACAAAATAAAAAATAAAAATCATTTTATAAAGGCATTATTATTATTATTTTAACAAATTGTTAAAATTGTATTTAATTCAATTCATTAGAAATCGTTTCTGATTATTAAAATTTAAACCATTAGAATTTATAAAATATCACAGGGCTAGGAAGTGACAGTACCTGAGTCAGCTGAGCCTGGTTGACCTGTGGCTCTCTGCGTGTTGCAGGGTTGCTGCCATCCTCAGTGGAGCCTCCAGCAGTGCTGCCATTGGCACCTCCAGTCACTCCTTCTCCAACTACTCCCCCTGCTCCTGAAGGCCCACTAGTTCCCCCACCACTTGCAGAACTGCTCTCCTCATCAGGCCGAGCAGTGCCCTCCCTCTCTTTGGAGAGCCGCTCCTGGATGATAGGTTCTCCTCGTAGGATGTGGCACAGAATGGCCAGCATGGACTCAGCCATGCGTCCACCATAGACCTTTAAGGGCTTACGGTTCCACAGATTACGAATACAGCTGAATGCCGCCTACACAAAGAGATGGAAAAATCAGAACTGTGCTGATTTGCTATAATAATAAAGTGTATTTATATTATTTATATTAACATTAAATGTCATACCTTCTGAGTAACGATGAGAAAGCGCAATGCACTGAACTGTGGGGTGTTGAGTGTTGCTCCAGGCACTTTAGTGGGCAGAGAGTGTGGGGAGTCCAGAACAGTGCTGGGGTTTACCATCTTCTCTACTAGCATCAACCAGGCGTCTAGGAACTCTCCTGTCCCGTCAGGCAGCTCAGAGTGTTCCAAGCCCTCTGACACGGGCACTTTACCTCCCATGGATAGGGCCCAGTTAAATGTCCTGATGAACACAAAGCATTTTTAATGATTGTAATAAGTATAATACTAAAGAAAGTCAAAAGAGCACAATTAAAGGATTAGTTCACTTCCAGAATTAAAATTTCCTGATAATTTACTTACCCCCATTTCATCCAAGATGTTCATACCTTTCTGTCTTCAGTCGCAAAGAAATTAAGGTTTTTGAGGAAAACATTCCATTATATGGAGAAAAAATCTGGAATGTTTTCCTTAAAAACCTTAGTTTCATGGCGACTGAAGAAAGAAAGATATGAACATCTTGGATGACATGGGGGTGGGTAAATTGTTAGGAAATTTTTGAGTTTTAATGAACAAGTTTTTTCTTTTTTTTTTTTTTAGTTTTAGTTCAGATATTTATTTGTTCAACTTACATAGCTAATGCAATATTGTTTTTTTGTGAATTCTTTTGGCCATGATAATCATGCAGTAAAAAAGACCATATTTTCAAATCACTTAGGATTTTATTATTTCAGGTCTAAGGTTATGAATTTCCATGACCATTCGAAACCCGGCCTACGGGTTAGTAAACAGGAAAAAAAATATATAGAAATTGAGAAAAAAGAAAAGAAAAAAAAAGAAAGAAAAAACACCCCTTCTCTACTCACTCAAACAAAGCATCATGGCCACCAGAACAGAAGAACTTCTGCAGCATCAGATGGTATGGATATTTCCTCTCATCAAACAGCATGGGTGAAGTGAAGCCCACCGAGCAGATAAAGAAAGTCAGCCTGATTAGGAAAGAGAAGCACATAAATATTAGTCTCATACACCTCCAGGAAAGACAAGGCTCAGGGAAGCCTGTTTTCATTGGATTAAAGCAGCTCCTTTTACTAAACTATCATTAAAGATACTAATGCCATGTTCAGAATTATAGAGTAAACTTTGCTACAACGCTACAGGTGTATTTACCTGAAACGAGGTGTGGGTGTATAGGGAGGTGGCTGCCAGCTCAAGCCCTTGGTGAGGAGCTTAGTAAGAGAAGAAGCAGTGGCCCGAGCCGCAGGTGTTGGGGCGGTGCCTGTGCTAGTGGTATGGTGAGAGCGCCGCTGACGGACAGGCGAGCCCACACAGAGCTTCACCAGCAGTCCAAAGAGCTCTGCCAGAGCCCTGCCCAAACGAGAGGAGGCTGGGGAGATAAAGAGACAGATGCAATGTTATTCAGGATTTCTCATTTTATGTATTAAATAACTGATTAAAGTGGTTGCGACGGCTCCATTGGCGCTGACCTGAGAGCAGAGGCTTAATTTGTTTGATGCGTGTTGCCATGGCAGGGGTGAGTTTAGACTTAGTCTTGGGGTCAGTGCCTGTGGGCTCATCCGTCTCCATGGGAGCGAGAGAGTCTCCATCCAGGCCCATTCCTTCCAGCAAGCCCTGAGCAGAGGGATCCACTCCCACAGACATGGTCTCAGTGTCAGCTGATGGAGAGAGAAGGGCTTTAGAAAAGAAAAAGCAAATGCAAACCAGCAAAAAAAAGGACATGAAATGCAAATAAAAGGAACCGAGGTGCAAAAAGAC
Source organism: Sinocyclocheilus anshuiensis (assembly GCF_001515605.1). Classification (NCBI taxonomy): domain Eukaryota; kingdom Metazoa; phylum Chordata; class Actinopteri; order Cypriniformes; family Cyprinidae; genus Sinocyclocheilus; species Sinocyclocheilus anshuiensis. The sequence goes on from NW_015544165.1 coordinate 1,277,291, forward strand.
AGGAAAGAGGAAATAAAAGAGAGAAACTGGTGGCTAAAATTGTACATATAAAAAATTGTACATATAAAATCATAATAAATAAGGAGGCAGAGAAAGGTAGTGAGATTTATTATGAATTTAAGTGTGAAATAGCCACTCTGCAGTTATTGCAGTATTTTTACCAGTTTTCCTTCCTGCAGCTGCTGTGCTGCTGGAGGGTTTATCATCTTTAGGCACAAGTTTCTGCATGTCAGCCTGACCAAACTCACAGCCAGGAGGCAAACTGCAAAAAAGACAAACAGGACAAATCACAAAACAAACAAAGAACATTCCGTTTTAGTTAGTAGACAACCACCTGGCCTAATTCTATACTGTACAATAGTAAGAAGCAGCAACAGATGTTTTCTTTCCATATTGAGACATACATCACTCAAAAATGAATGCGAGCCTGCAGTCAATTGTGGACGAGCAGGGTTTCAGTGGACTAAATAACCGTATAAGTCTGGCATACATCACCAGAGAGAAGTGTATCATTTCACCAATAGATTGAGTGAGGACATTTTAAAAGTCCACCACATGCTTAAGTTTCAGCTGTGAGATGAGAGCAGTACCAACCTGTTTGGTGTACAGAGGGACAGCAGCACAGTGCTCTCCCACACCAGAGAGCAGTAGAGCTGACTCAGTTTGTTCAGAACACTCAGACCCAGTTGAGATCCCCACTGATTCACTGAGATAGCACGGATCTCACTCTGAAAGAAAAGGAACAAGAGGTACCACATCAGTCCTCGCACTCTAAACATCTTCTCACACTTCAAGCCTCTTTCTGCTAAGACACTAAGCTTTAATTATTCGGGCAACAATAACTCAATGTGAAAATTGATAACCGATAATGAAAATAATCTACAAATCTGATTATCGATTAATAACCACAGACTTTTGTGGACATAGCTACATTATTACCTGAAGCTCCTTTATGGCTAATGTCAAAATCATAACTGCACAATGTTACAATTTTTCAAAGCAGTGTTAATTTTGACAGGCATTTTTGGTTTAGTCTTAGTCTTTATCTTGAGACGAAAATGCTTAATAGTCTTAGTCACATTTTAGTCAGTCTTTCATAGTTTTAGTCGACAAAAAGTCATTGCATTTTTGTCAACTTTTAGTCAAACTGCAGTTACCAACATTTATTTTGGTAGCTATTTTATATGTAGTCTTCAAACAAAATAGTCATTAATTCTTCTCTCTTTAGACCAAATCAATTAAGCTTATGAGAAATTTGAATCAAGGATTGAATTTGGAAAAACTTGAATAAATGACGACAATTTTCATTTTTGGGTGAACTATCCCTTTAACAGTTGTGAAAAGGGAGCAACGTATAAAAATTATAGTTGTTCATATATAATATATATAATTTATAATTTTTGAAAAAGAAGCAGAATAATCTTAGCAGAATAGCAGAATCTTTTTCAGATACAGTAGGTTTACTTAACATTTATTTAACATCTTTTGTTGGTTATTAACATTAATAACACGAATAGGTACTTAATTAGGAATGCTGTCCCTTTAAGATGGAAGGCATGCATGTAATACTGACACACGTTCAGTTTACCTGTTTACGTTCACTTAATCCATAACCGACTGTATTTATGTGAGATACGCTACACGATAGACATTTGGACTGCTGTGTGTGTATTTGAGCACTGAGAACTGATCGCGCGCTGTATATGAGAACTGAGGAAGTAGAGCGTGCGCGAGAGCGAGCGCACTTCTATCAGTGCGATTCCGCCTATCCCGCCTTCACTAACTTTAAGTTAATCAACAACGAATTGTGACTCCCGGGACGTCTGGTCACCTTATCCCTACCCCTTCGGGTGCTGAGGCCATTGTTTCGGATCGCTAGTGCGCATTTTGGTAGCCTATCCATCCACTGCGGCTGCCATACTGAGACAATATGCAAACAGCCCTTATCTGATTGCAATCCAATGACAGGGACACACATTTTGAAGGACAAGACAGTAGCCTATAGGATGTATTTTGAATGTCCGGTAGTCCTCAAATAACATTATAGTCCCATCTCGTCTTGTTAACGAAGACGCGGCATAAATTTCGTCATAGTTTTTAATCATCAGATATTAGTTTTAGCTCGTCAACGTCTTTTGTTAGTCACAGAAAAAATTTTCCTTAACGAATATTTTTCGTTGTCGACGAAATTAACACCGTTTCAAAGGTTGGCAGGTCTGCACTCAGTCACACACACCTTTAACCACAGTGTTTGGTTTAGAGTATTTTTTTGCAATTTGCGATTTTAAATGCTATATATAAAACATAAAAAAAACTCCAATACACTTTAAAACTCCAGTATACTTCTGTACACTGTAGAAAAACAGGGATTATCACGTCTACTTCAAATTTCTTTTGAGACAAGTATTATTTTTATGGACTGGCCATTATTTAGCGCTATAAATACATGTAATATCCATTTCATTCATACTGGTAGCCAGAGGGCGCCCTCACAAAGAAACTCCACATATGCATCACAGAAGTTTTAGAACTGATGACTCTTCAGGAAATCCTTAATATGGACAAAAGAATCCAGCTATTGCTGTAACTCAGCAATTCCAAAATGGGGTGCGCAGACTGACCACCAGGGGTGCACGAGAGAATGATTTTGATGATCTGCGTGCAAACATGCAGGCACATCCATCTCATTAAAAAAGGGTAGGAAGTCATATTTTTTATTTCTAACTGAAATTTGCCGTTTTCTAATATACAGTCAGGACTTGACATTAACACCTGCCAAATGCAAGTGTGGATTTCAGCAGAGGCGGGTAATATGGTCACTCCCGCTTTGGTGGGTTGAATTTTATATACAGTAACAGAGCTTGATATTAATGCTTGTCCGGGACAAGAGGATTTTTTGAAGGGGCAAGTGAAAGAGAATTTTGCTTGCCCGACTGGACGACTAATCTGATTAAAACATCTAATTAGGGAAGCGCCGAAATTTCAGCAAGAATTATTCAAATTTTATTACATTTGGTGTTCACTTTCATATTTAAAAGTAGCATATCTTTGTATTTTTTCCAACATTTCATATTTGTAATGTACATTAAAAAAAAAACTGATTTAAAACACCAAGCTCATAACATTACTTATGCTGTTGTAATTTTGCAGTGTAAATGCATTCATGCTACATTTCAGCTTCATTAAACTGTAATTGCATCTAAATGCCACTTCAGCTGCTTCTGTTTCTTCTGCAGTGGAAAGATCGGTATTGTTAATACTGATTTCATTTGATTGGTAACAGTCCTAAAGTGTCTTAATACATTAAGTGTAATTATTAATAAAATGTAAGAATTTGATATTAAAGATGACACATGCATTTAATACGTTTAGTGAAAAATGCCCTTTAAATAGGCAAAAAATTACCTGGAAATCAATTTAAATAAATTTTAGTATGCAGTAACTTTAGTCAAAAAAAACCTAATTTCCCAACAACAGAATTGTGGCCAATGAAAATGCTGAGTGGCTAGTAATTTTGGAAAACCAGTGGCTGGTGAGCAAAAAAGTTTATGTCAAGCCTTGTATACAGTGAATATTTGTATTATTGCAGTTAAAAATGGGGTGTTCAAACGGAGTAAGGTGGTGCGGGTGCTTGACATGTCAAACACTATAAAGGGGTGCATGCTGCAAAAGCTTTAGGAACCACTACTTTAACTGAATAAAAAAAGAATATAGAACTGCTTTGAATTATGAAACATGAAGACAAACACTCGACTGAGACGATATATAGTTTGTGTTCTTCAAGCCATCTCGGGTATTTTCATAATAATTATGTATATTTATAATCCATTGCAAATCGACAGCCTTTTTTACAGTATAAAATATATTTTATGCCTCATTCTGTGATAAGAAGCCACATCAGATCAGAAAATGAAGTCATTTCAAACATTCGACTGATGTTGTGAAATAAAAAACATGTTATAATGTTCTCTTTTGTTGGACAATAGGTATAAAAATGCTTCTCATTACAGGTCATTAAGAGTGGAAGATGTTCGCTGGGTCTGGCTTTTTCAAATGCACGTTGTAAGCGGGGAGGCGTTTGCTCATCTCAGCATGTGAACTCACAGGCAAACAAACAGAGCCAATTCTGAGAGAAATAGAATGCACAGAAATTATTTAAACGCACAACCGAAATAATGACTACTGTACTGTCCTCGCTTAAGAAATCAGTCAGACGGCGGGAGTGGAAGGGGGATCAAGCTGGATTTAGTTTTGCTGTTGATTTGCAGTCTCCTTTTAATAAGCTTTACGCATTTGTAAATCCTCCCCGCTTGCTATTTGGGGAATGAACCCAGCACTCTGATTGGATGAACTCTACCTTTTTTTTGCTGTTGCTTGATTTGAGTACTGCGCATGGACGAGTTGTCACCAGGTTTTTGCGTAGTTTAGAGTGACAAATCATACCAGCGTACTTTGAGGTCAAAAATGTTTACAGGTTGGCAGGTCTGGTAATTTAGTAAATGTAATGTTTAGATGAATAGAGTGAATTTATGTTCCTCCTACCTTGCACCAGTTAACGTTTAGTCATTGTTTTAATTCTCTTTTCAAATGGTAAGCAATTCACTTAAACTGTAACCCCCTTTTCTGCACATAATGTTTAATTGCACACAGCCTGCAGAGACACATTCAGTACATTTGTTTTGTTGTCCCTCAAATTGCATATTGCTCGGATGACAACATTGGGCAGGATGTGGCATAACAATTTTGTAAATAATGGATTCATTTTTTTTTTTCAAATTAATTGAAGCAATAATCAACAGATTAAATTATTATCAAAATAATCATTAGATGCAGCCCTAATGAAAATACAGCTGCCTTTATGCATACCTGTCCAACTCTGCAGGTATGAACGAACATAAGGATGTAAGCATGTGCTGCTGTGAGGGCGTGCAGCAGTGGGGTGGCTCGTGCCGATAGTGTGGCTTCCGTAACATGGCCTGTGTTGGCCAGCTCTCTGAGCAGCACAGAGCCACCAGGAACCTCGATGGGCCGGTGAAGAGGCTCCAGAGCAGACAGTATGCTGTCCAACTGATACAGACCCTCCTGGAGAACTTTCGGCTCATGGGACAAAGTCTAAGACACAGTGAGAAAGTGAGGGGAGAAAACAATCAAATGAAACACTAAGGGTGTGTTCATACTTGTATAAAATGAAGTATTTGGTCCGTGTTGCGTTCATATTTCATTCGAACCACACCAGAGGGACTGAGACCCATCTTTTTAGCGGTCTCGGTCCGCTTGTTTGGTGCGCACCAGGGTCCGGATGGCAGCATCCACACTTACTCAAACGAATCGCACTAACAGAGCAATCGCACCAGGGTTCGTTTTAATCGAACCAAACATGACAAGTGTGAACACCCTAAATATCACAGCATCTAAAGCAAAATACCTGACACATATGATTAGGAGAAAATTCTGTATTTCCTACAGGTAGGTGTCAATCTTACCAGTATAGATTTGCAGACTCCTGCCACAGCTTGGCAGGCAGCAGAGGTGGGGAAGTCAATGGGCAGGTTGGGCAGCCCAAGGATCGACACCAGTGGTAGAAGTCCTTTCTGATTGACAAATTCCTGACAATGGTCATCTGTTGTGTTGTTACTAAGTATGGACTCCACAAATTTCATCTAAAAGGAAAGGCACATATTATAGTTCCAGTCCTTGGAGAGCAAACTCTCATCTAAATTTAGACTATGCATTTTCATAAACAGCCAATGAACTGTGTGAATGCAGTAAGATCAAGTCAGAATAGACAGTCTAAAAAATAATAAGAAGAAGGGGAAAAAAAGAATAAGATAAGATGCAAAGAATCTAGGTCTGCACGTACCACATTCAGAATGTAATCCATAAGAGGAATGGGGATTCGCTCCTCTGTTCCCACCACTCTGTAAAAATCATTAATTTGTTAAAAACGGTCTATTAATTAGATCTAAAACAATATAGATTTCTCAAACATGGTATTGAAAGCAAGGAACACTAGAAGCTATTTTGATGCACTAACTGCCTGTTGCTCTCTGGCTCCCCCTGCTGTTGGCTAAAGGTATGTAGAGCCTCTTCCTCCTCCTCATCCTCACTGGAGGCCTCCTCTGCAGCATGGTTCGAGCGAGCTGGAGGCACCGTGACGGTCCCATCTGCTTTCTGTATGGAGGGTTTCTGGCAGACGTATTCTGGCGATCGGCCTAAGTTGCAGATCTCCTCTAACAACTGTTAAAGGTCAAGTTAGTAATCAAATTCAAGGACTCCGAAAGAAAGAGGTGTTTAAGTATGCATATAGCACTGCAATAAAAGGGCATTTCTTAAGATGTGTCAAAATGTTTCAGCACTATCCACTTTACCTTGATGATGGCTGTTGTAGCGTCTGTTTTAAGTGTAGGCTGGTGCCGCATTAGCTCGTCGACAGCACTGCCCAAGTTAGAGGCGGTGTCCCCTGTTTCATAAAATCAAACTGCCTGTTAGAAACACATTCCTATTATCTGCAAATACAAGTCACTTACTGTGTGAAAGAGGTACAACCTATAGGGGCTACTCACCTAGTGGGTCAGAACTGCGTCGACGGCGCATGGCTGGCAGGTAGTCTGGCGAGAGCAGCACCTTAAACAGCCGCTCAAAGGGCTGGCACTGCACAAATGAGTGCAGACCACGGGCATTCAGGCACAGGGCGCTGAAGACGTTAGGCAGGGAACCTAGCACCTCTCTGGTGGCAGGGACCTGCAGAAACAAAGGCATAAAAGAGGTCTAAAATGCGTCATGACATGAGTTGCTGGACTATCCAAGAGGGAGGAATACAGCAATGGAAAAACATTAGAGAAGTATTTGGTGGGAAAAAGAGTCTAGCATGACTGAACAGGGGGTGGTCAAAGACCTTGAAACAGACAAAAGGAGTTCTGTTTCATTCCTACTAACCGCCAGAGGCAGTGTAAACACTATGGATTATCGCAGCAGCAGCTAGGTAAATCGAGAGAATATACCAACAAAGTCACGTAGTGACGTATGCTGAGCCCTGGGGGGTTATAAACCACCATAGCTCAGCACTCTGCCTCTTTCGCTTTCTCGCCTGGTTGAGATAGGTTGAGTGATAAGAGGTATGCTTATTCTGCCATATTTGGACGACTGGCTCCTTTGTGCCCCCACGAAACAGCAGGCTGTGCAAGACTCCAGACTACTTTTGAGACATGTGCAGAAGTTGGGTTTTACTGTGAATGAGAAAAAGAGCTGTCTGATTCCAACACAGACCACTATGTTCATAGGAATGACCCTGAATTCCCACCTAATGTCTGCCTCCCTGTCTCAGGAATGTGTGACAAACATTCTGCAACTTTTGGCTCGCTTTCGCCAGGGTGTCTTTGCAGTACAAGGTGGTCCTGCGACTAATAGGGATGTTAACGGCAGCCACAGTGGTGATTCCCCTGGGTTTACTCCACCTCAGACCACTACAGTTATGGAACAACAGTTTGCGGCTAGATCCCACCAGACATCGCCATCGGCTGGTTGTAATTTCTCACCGTTGCATCCGTGCATTGAGGCGGTGGGGACAGGTAAGAGTTTCTGAAGGCAGGAGTGCCCCTGGGTGTTGTTCCCTCTCGTCGGGAACTGGTCACAACTAGGGTTGTACCATACTTATGTAACCGGTATGTACTAGAACCGAATCAGAACGCAGATTTTGGTGCCTCATTCCGGTGCCACTTAAATGCCTGAGCGATCGCTTGAAATATTTGTCCTGGTTCTCCGAAATAGACGTAAGAAGCATGGGCATCGCTAGGCCATTTTTAGCGGGACTATAAGGGCGGCACAGCACGAGCGGACTCAAACAGAAACAGAGGACGCAAGGTATGCGTTTATCGATAAGATTGTTATAATATCTGTATCTATGCAGTTCTTTGTCATAAATACCAACATGCGATGATGCGACATACCGAGCATCTTAAACTTTCTTCAACATTTACTGAAGGAGAGCAAGGCAGCTTCCACGTTGAAAGTGTACGTCGCTGCGATTGCTGCATATCATGCTTCAGTTGGTGGATCTTCTCTTGGATCTCAGTCTTGTCTGCAGTTTTCTGAAGGGTGCACGACGTCTGAACCCTGCTCGGACTCCTCACTTCCCTGTGTGGGATCTGCCACTTGTGCTTACGTTCATTTGCTCATCCCAGTTTGAGGCCTTGCAAAGCACTGACATTAGCAATCAGTTTCCCATCTAACTTTACTGTAAAGTTTTCGCTGCGTTCACCCCCATCACACCACAGCTGTTTCCTCCAACGAAAATCTAGCCCTTAACACATATGAACGCATACTTTATAAAACGATCAGGTTGCTATTTTCATTTGAAAATTTTATATAAAACATATTGCATGTGGCATACCATACAGTCATTCACAGAACTGATTAAAGACACCTTGCAAAGCACTGACATTAAATGGATGTCCTTGAAGACATTTTTTTTGTTGGCTATCGCGTCTGCGAAACGAGTCAGTGAGTTGCACGCGCTGTCTGTTAACGAATTGTGCTTGCGTTGGTTGCCGGATGATTCCAGGGTGGTTCTACGACCCAATCCTTCTTTTCTTCCTTCTTCCTCAGTTCATAAACCAGCACATCGAACTGGCCTCTTTTCAGACTTCTTCAGGGTCTGATTCAAGTACCCAACTTTTGTGTCCTGTGCGTGCTATGCATGCCTTGAAGTGCTATGTGAGCTCTACTGCTCAATTTCGACAGTCAGACCAGATATTTGTCTGCTATGGTGGTGTGAAGAAAGGTGCTCCAGTGTCGAAGCAGAGATTGTCAAACTGGATAGTGGAGTATTAATGTTGTTAATGTTTTTTTTCTGGCTCTTTTTTTTTTTTAAAGTATCGGTTCAGGCACCGTTACCGTTTTAAAAGTATCGATTTGGCACCGGTATCGTAAAAAACCCAATCGATCCCAACCCTACTAATACAGGGTTTCTGCAGACTTGAACAAGTTAAATTTAAGATTTTTAAGACCTTTTTAATACCACCTTATATGAAATTAATCGATACCCAACCCTAGTCACAAAAGACGCATCCCTCACAGGGTGGGGGGCAACGTGGAATCGGAGAGGTATTTGCGGGCGCTGGACACCGACCCAGGCCACAGAACATATCAATCTGCTGGAACTACATGCCGTGTTCTTGGCTCTAAAATATTTCATGCCAGTCCTGGCAGGCCACCATGTTCTCGTTCGGTCCGACAATACCTCAACAGTGTTCCATCTGAACAACCAGGGCGGCACAAAATCTCGCAGGTCTCTACAGCTTACTCACGAGATCCTGACATGGTGTCAGCCGCGACTCGCTTCACTGAGGGCAACTCATAATTCCAGGAGTGTGCAACCAGACTGCAGACGCTCTTTCCAGGGATCAAGTACATCCAGGAGAATGGAGACTTCATCTAGATGTAGTGCAGGAGATCTGGCTACGATTTAGAAGAGCGGAAGTCGATTTTTTTGCTTCAGAGATGACCACTCACTGTCATTTATGGTCCGCAAGGACGGAAGTATCCAGTCCCTTGGACCAGGATGCACTGTCTCACGAATGGCCGAACTGCCTACTATATGCGTTCCCACCTATCCCTCTGTTATGGGAGACGTTATACAGGATCTCCATGCTGTTAGTTCTGCGGTTCTTCAGAAGCGGCCTTAATTTTCATCAGGTGGGTGGCATTCCTCATGACTATGTTGGTATGTGTCATCCATAGTGTTTACACTGCCTCTGGCGGTCAGTAGGAATGAAACAGAACACTAGTTACGCATATAACTGTGGTTCTGTGAATTCCGGATGACCACCAGAGTTCTTGGTCACGCGAGAAAGGCGTATCGAGGCAGAGTGCTGAGCTACGGTGGCTTATAACCCCCCAGGGCTCAGCATACGTCACTACGTGACTTTGTTGGTATATTCTCTCGACCTATCTAGCTGGCGCTGCGATAATCCATAGTGTTTACACTGCCTTTGGCGGTCATCCGGAATTCACAGAACCACAGTTACTTGCGAACTAGCGTTTTGAGCTCTGTGTGGGCTCAAAAATAGAAGCGAAAGAGAAAGGGAGATGGTACAGAGACAAAACAGGTATATTGTTAAGCCAGTCTCACGTCTTTGATGAGCAGTGCATATAGCATGACATCGGTGAGACCATTGTCCTGCAGAGATGACAGTAGAGAGGGTTCCTGGAACACAAACACTGTCACCACCTCCGTCGCTGAAACAGAGCAAGAGAAAAAGAATTAGGAAAAAAAATACAAGGGTAGGCAAATAAACCAGTCAAGATTCAAACCAATTAATGCCACAATTTTCAAAGGGCCTTTTAACCATACTATTGTACAACTTTCTGCTCTTGTATGCAGAGGTGACCTTAAAGCCAGATCCACAAAAAGTTGTAAATAAAGAGTTTGGCTAATATTTCAGCAACACCAGAAGTACTGTTGTCTATATGCTTACCCAAGAGAAACAGTGAGGGTCCATAATACTCTGCATTACTGATGATGTGTTTCAGAGAGGTAGGAAGGGACCCATCCATTACTATAAAGAGAGTGCAAAGGCAATGAATATAAGCAAATTAAAACGCTGTATTAACCACAATGTAAAAGTTAAAGCATCATTAAATGCAGAGTTTTATACCATGACGAATGCCGTCAGAGAATGCAGGGTCCTGAATGGCTTTTTTCAAAAAGTTCAACATAGATTTCAACAGAGCGGCCCTCTGAGGAATGCACTGCACTCCTGTTGTGAAAGAAGAAAATATGCATTACCAAACTGTCCACAGTTTCTCCTGTATTAATATGAAGGAGACGCCCTGATTTGCAAGTTACTTATTATACCTGCTCTGGGAGTGCTGGCTGCACTGCTCTGTGCTCGTGAATCTGCCTCTGCTCTGGAACCAGAAGAAGTGGATGGGCCAGGACTGCTCTCCATGGCAACCTCTGACACTACATTGACAAAAGCATTTTTTACTCACTTAATGTAGTTAGTACTCATGTCATTCCAAACCGTTACTTTCTTTCAAATGGCATCTAGCTTCAGAAGACTTTGGAATACATGTTCTTAGTCTTGCTTTGATGGGGTGACCCAGAGGGAAGCGACAGGAGTTTGTTGAATTTAATGCCAGATACAGTTTATTGTGTAACCAGTAGGGCTGTGCGATTTGGGGGAAAATATCAAATTGCGATTTTTTTGACAGATATTGCGATTGCGATTTGATTTGCGATTTTAAATTTGCAAAGTCAAGCTTCAGCTCAATATTGTCAATAATGTGCAGCACAGTATGGGTATCATTACCCTGCTGAAAAAAAAAACAATAGAAACCATCACAGAAATTCTTATAGTTTCCATTAAACCATTACAAAATTCCTTTTTGTTTTGGGCATTATTCCAATAGACATTACTGTTGTTCTATTGGTTGCCATCTGCCAGATTACATCCCACCAATAGAATCCATCAAATAGACACCACTATAGTTTACATTAAAACCAATACTGTATTTCTTAAGTCAATTATTAAAGTATTACACATGTTACATAGGCTAATTTATTCATTTTTAGTATTTGGGGCTTTAAGAACAAGTGGAAAATGTGCTGAATGTTTCATTTCATCCAAGTGAAATTAGCAAGCAGTTAGGCTGAATTTACTGAACGGCTTGTCCGTGATGTGGGATTCGCGCCGCATGGGGCAGAGAGGAGTGAGTATGAGAAGCATTCACAGACACAGGCTGTGTGTGCGCTCTTCTGAATTGGGAATAGCCAACATGCATTATAAACTTATTTCAAATTAATCTGTTGGGGAGATAAAATGTGTAAGATAACGTTCATGTACTAACAAAAACATCTAAGAATGTATCTTTTATTCTCCAGTACTGAAAACAGAACCGATAAGGGAGCTTTTGATATGTGGCGTGACGCAGCTCTTGCAAATTACCTTTTTTGTTCGTTGTCTGACATTTCGAAGCTTAAGTTGCATATGGTTTTCTTTAGTTTTAATTTGTCTAACTATCGATCTGACCCAATAGACGCCATAATCCCACTCTGTCTCTCTCTCTCTCTCCCGTCCCGCTTTCTGTTTTATTTTATTTTTTTAATGGCGGGTGTTTACGCAGTTGGCTAGAGCAGTGCTGATTGGGGAGAACGGAGGTGCGCTCACTCTATTGGTTAGTAAGACTGCAACTCAAGGCTGGCTGTCATGCATATGCTCTGGAGTAATATCGCGTCCATATCGCAGGCTTTGCGATTAGGAAATCGCAACGTCTCAAATCGCGATTTCG
>NW_015544165.1:1290242-1293291 GCF_001515605.1 Sinocyclocheilus anshuiensis
AACGAGCATTACGAGACAGGCTGCGTGAGTGCGGCAAGCATGAACGGCTTGTCCGTGATGTGGGATTCGCGCCGCATGGGGCAGAGAGGAGGGAGTATGAGAAGCATTCACAGACACAGGCTGTGTGTGCGCTCTTCTGAATTGGGAAACAATAACATGTGTAAGATAACGTTCACATAGGTACTAACAAAAACATCTAAGAATGTATCTTTTATTCTCCAGTACTGAAAACAGAACCGATAAGGGAGCTTTTGATATGTGGCGTGACGCAGCTCTTGCAAATTACCTTTTTTGTTCGTTGTCTGACATTTCGAAGCTTAAGTTGCATATGGTTTTCTTTAGTTTTAATTTGTCTAACTATCGATCTGACCCAATAGACGCCATAATCCCACTCTGTCTCTCTCTCTCTCTCCCGTCCCGCTTTCTGTTTTATTTTATTTTTTTAATGGCGGGTGTTTACGCAGTTGGCTAGAGCAGTGCTGATTGGGGAGAACGGAGGTGCGCTCATTCTTGCCCAGGGCAAGTAAGACTGCAACTCAAGGCTGGCAGTCATGCATATGCTCTAGAACAGAGTAATATCGTGTCCACATCGCAGGCTTTGCGATTAGCAAATCGCAACGTCTCAAATCGCGATTTCGTTTTAATTTTAATTTCGATTAATCGCACAGCCCTAGTAACCAGAATACCAATAATAACCAGATTTTATAAATAATGCAGGATTTTTTAAATTATGAACGGGCCTAAAATGAGGGATATAAAATATGCATTCTTACAACCAGCACCATAATTAGGGAAAGGTTAGGACGATTCTGGGGGCCCGGAGCAAACAGGGACGTGAACTATTTTGTGAACCACAAAAACAAATCCACATATTATCATTACAAAACCCTAGTGTGTAAATGAGCTGAGTGTGTGGATACTATACATAGATTTGAATAAGGATAAACTAAATATAGTCACTACTAATATAGTCTAATAAACACTAATATAAACTAATATAGTCAATATTGCCACATGCAGTAAACATAACAGAGATTGTACTAACTGTCCATATCTGTGTCCATGTCCTCTGTCTCAGTAGCTCCTGCTCGTCCCCAAGGAACTTGATCACCTGATGTGGAAGTGGCACGGTTCACAATACATCCTCACATAACACCTTATCTTTAAATGCTCCACAAATGAGGAAGCAGCGAAATACCAACCTTTAGCAATGCCTCCATCATACCACAAGATACGAGGGCCTCTCCACCTGCATCATAACTAGCCAGGTGGTAGAGGAAGGAGAAGAGGGCTGTGGCAAATTGGTGGGGATAGGGCTCCATCAGTGGGTCTGAAGCAAAAATAAGAACAGAATGTCACCAAACCTGAAACCTAAGAAAACGGCTCAAGTAAAGAAATTAGAGCTAAAAGTCTATCTCCTCACCGATCATGGCCTGGATGCAGTTGCGGACAAGCACAGGCAGAAATCCATGGTAGGAGGCCGTTCCTGTGCAGTCGATAATGTTGGAGAGTTTGGGAGTGCGCTCCAGGTGAACTATGGATGTCAACGTGCGCAAAGAGGCGGCCTTAATGTCCTGCAACAATACAATTGAGTAGGTAACAATTGAGGGTTCATAAAATCTAAAAGCACCTTTTCTGTTTGAGTAATGCAATACTGCCAATTCTTGACAATCACTCTAAAGAAAGCAACAAGTACATATTAGGGACGGGTCACGATTCTCGAATATTCGATTAGTTGATTTAATTATAGAATATTGAATAGGCTGTGCGATTATTGTCTAAAAAAATCCCCATGTTCTCGGTGCTGATGCGGTGGTGACGCTCATGTAACCAGGGTGTGGCGCCACCATAACGCACCTCGTCGACTCTTTTTTTCATTTAAATCTTTATTGCAAGCAATTCTGCGGTTCATAGAGAACTTTGTTTTCATATTTCCACAAGTGCATCTATTATTGCCTTGTTTATCTAAAAGTGATCTTTTCCTTGTTTTAAACCTAGCCAAAAAGCCATAGGCCTGTGTGTTGACTGTGAAACACAGTTGACTTTAATTATATGCATTTATGGTGTAATTACTACATTTCCGTGTCAATCCATGTTAATTTTTACCGCTGTCACTTTAATTCAGCGTGTGCAGCACATAGGGTTGGGTACCGAAACCCGGTACCAATATGGCACCGGTACCTATGTAACCGGTATGTACTAGAACCAAATCTGAACACAGATTTCGGTGCCATGCCTGAGCGATCGATTGAAATATTTGTCCTCTGGTTCTCCGAAACGGATGTAAGAAGCATCATCACTGGCACCGCACGTGAAAAATTATTTCCCGACTGAGAAAATGCACGTGAACTCAAGTCTGAAAGCTCTAATAATACAAATCCAACACATCTTTGTAGTAACGAGAGTGTCCATGTTGTTTTCATATTCCGACTTAAAAGCACAACTCGAGAAATGAGAATATTCAAGGAGTGCTTGAATGCAGTAATTACACTTGCTCTGATGGCAGCAGGTAGCCTTCCGTTAACTAAGCTAAACATGCTTAAATTAACATGCCTAAAGCTAAACCTCCCTTGTATTCACATTTCTAAACCTGTTGTCCAACAAAAGAGTAGCCTACATTATAACCTTTTTACTCCACAACACTAGTGCTGTGTTCAAAATATCGATATGACGATGTATCGTCACAGAGATTTGACGATACGAGTATCGATACAGCTGGCCCTGTATCGATATTGTGGCACGTGTGCAGCAGTGGACCGCGCTTAATTTGTTTAAAATTTTACGTTTAAAATTGAGTAGAAAATTGCGAGGTTTCTAAAAAATAATGAATAGAGCATATATAGGCTACAACAAGGTTTAATCTGGCTCAGATGAACACAACCGGGGTTGCCTGATATAAAGAGACGTAATCCCCAAAACAGAGCTTCACACATGCGCAATACGGAAATGTCTGCTAAGTGTGCTACTTATCTGTGTCAACCTGGCAACCATGTGCACGCGCTCTCTCTCCACTGTGGATAAACGCGCTTGCTTTCTGAAAACAGCAGTT
>NW_015544165.1:1293477-1300977 GCF_001515605.1 Sinocyclocheilus anshuiensis
TCTACATTAACTGTTCCCTCCTGGTGGAATGACCTGCCCAGCTCAATCCAAGCAGCTGAGTCCTTAATATTTTCAAGAAATGGCTGAAAACACATCTCTTTCATCTTCATTTGACCCTCTAACTCTAGCACTCTCTATTCTAATGCTACTTCTAATTTTATCTGCTTGTTTTTTTTAATTAAAAAACTTGACCCTCTAACATTCGCACTCTCTATTCTATTTCTATTCTAACTACCGTTTTATTTATAATGAAAAAAAAGCCTCTAACACTAGCATTCTCTATTCTTTCTTTATTTTCTTTTTATTTATTATAATTAATGACCTTCTAACACTAGCATTATGTTCTTTTTCTGTTCTATTGAATGGTTTTATTTTTATTTAAAAATGACCCTCTAACACTAGTATTCCCTATTCTTTTTCTATTCTTTCTACTTGTTTTCTTTTTATTTATTATAAAAACAAAATAAGCAAACAAACAAAAAAAAACCTTGCTACGTATACTGTTAGGTGAAGCCCCGCCCCCTACTGTACTTTTTTTGGAAAACTAAAATATGGTCACCCTATTATAAATACTTAATTATTATGAAAATACCCGAGATGGCTTAAATAACACAGATAAACTATATTGTCGCAGTCGAGTGTTTATTGTCTTTGTTTTATCATTCAAAACATTTATATGTTCTGGTTACTCAGTTACAGCTATAATAGGGATGCCTTTGTCCATATAAGGGATTTCCTGGAGGGTCATGAGTTCTCTACTTCTGTGACTGGATATGTGGATTTTCTGTGCGAGGGCGCCCTCTGGCGTCCAGTATGAATGAAACAGACATCATGTGTTTATAGTGCTAATGGCCAATCCATCATTTTTGGGGGGGACTTTTTATTTATTTGTTTTTTAATAAGTATCGGTTCAGGCACCGGAACCGTTTTAAAAGTATTGATTTGGCACCGGTATCGAAAAAAATCCAAACAATACCCAACCTTAGCAGCACAGCAAAAATAGACTCGATGCGAAAACGATCGCTGCACTGCTGCAACGCACTGGCGGACCGCAACCACGTGCAGTGTGAACGCTCTAATCAGTTAACGCGACGCAAACGGAGTATGTGGCGTCAGAGAGGGTGTTCTCCGTGCGGCCGGATTAATTGTGAACAGTTTGCGCTCCCGTCTTCATCCTGAACATGTGGACATGCTCATTTTTTTAATAAAAATATGAGATAGGTTATTGTTATGAAGACAGACGTTAAAATTAATGTTCACATAAGTGCCGTCATTCAGGCAGTTTATAATATGTTTTAAAGCGTTTAGACCTAGCCCAAAGTCATTATGGCCTGAGGTAATATTCATGGATGAATTAATCAAACGGTTTTCTTTTCTTTTTTTTTATTGCTATGAATGTTCATGCTCCTTTTTGAAATGTATATGCCCTAGCCTTATGAGCAGTTGATTTATGCTAATCGACGGACTGTTATGTTAATAAGTGCTGTCATTCGGTTAGGTTTATTATATTAATACGTTTCAGCGTTACAATCATGGCTTGAGTAAAGACAGCCTATTCCCTAATGAATGAAACAGTTTGTTATCATACAGATTGAAAGCGTGAATGTCTCTCTCCCTTTCTCTCTCTGTTTATGGGTGTGCAGCCTATACATGCGTGCGTGCATGTGGGGGAGGGGTGCGATTAATCGATTAATACCCAGCGATCATCGAATATAATTTTTGCTTGAAATGCCTGTCCCTAGTACATATATACCATATAGTGCTAGAAATAAAGATTAATAATTGCTACCCACCACCAACTGTTTGTCTGTGATCTGAAGTACATCCACTAGCTCCTCTATAAGCCCATTGTAGAGTATGCTATTGGCTGACTCCTGGAGGGCGTTGGAGTACACTGCAAAAAAATAACCACACATAACATCAACCTCACCAGACAGAAAGCGAGAACCTAGTACTGTTTCATGAAAATAAATACCTGTACTTATTTTGGTCAGTACAAGAGGGGTCAACTCACCAAGTATGGAGATGGCATGCAGCCTGGCTTGCACAGCCTGCAGTCTCCTCTTGTGGTTGGAGAAGCCATGAGCCAGGCGAATGTGTGTGAAAAGCAATATTTGTTTGTCTTTAGTGATGTTGTACATAGCCGTCAGAGACTCCATGATCTCTGAGGGGCTCTCAGAAATCTGAGGGCACACCGGGGAAAAGCAAAAATCAGATTCAAGTGTAATCAATAGCTATTAAAGGTCTATGCTTTTCCATGAACTGTTCCACAAGGACAGCAAATGAAAACAACTAGGGGAACTCACCTTATCAAGTTGTTCGATATGAATGTAGTGTAGCGTATTACTGCTCGACTGCAAAAAGGTACAACAAAGGTTAAATACAAAGAAATGAATTGTTTGCTTAAAAAAAGAGCAATGTTTTAATGAGAATGGCAAAATAAAGGCAAGCATACCTTTTTCTCCACTTTGACATCAGAGCTGGGTTCTGCATAGAACTCAAAGTGCAATGTGGTGGCACTCGGTGGATATTTCTGCATAACACAAATATACACACATCAGAAAAGAAAAAAAAAAAACTTGCAAATTGCAGGACTAAACAAGGAGGGCCTGGTTAGTACTTGTCCTGTCAATTTTTCACTTGCCTCACCAAAGATATGATAAATAGACGTTTTAGTAACATTTAAATGTGCCATAAAATTATTTTTATTTAATTACAAGTTTTCTTTACAAAAAAAGTGAATAAAACTCTGTAAAAGCAATACATTATTAAAGGCACTTTAAAACAATACTATAGATTGTGATATTACTGATTTAATATTTTACTTAATATTTACCATTTCAGAACTGAATTTTGTATAATATCCAACTGATTATAACCAACACTCCTTTTAATTACTTTACCTTAGAGACATTTTAATCCAAGAAAATTATAACTCCTAAAATGTAACTGTTATGAATTAGAAAGTCACGTAAGTTTGCATTAAATACATACATGATTGTGGACATGGGATTTAGTAACAATGCAACACTGGTCCGATAGGGCAAGTTAGGGTTTTGCCAACTGGCCCAAAACATTCTCAACCTAGCCCTCACCCATCCCTACTACTTAACCATGAATAACTTAATGGCACTCACACACAACTCAAAATGTGTCACCTCACTGCTGCAAATATAGCATTTCTTTCTCTTTTCAAAGTGACATAGTATAATATGTAATAGAACAAAACAGCATACCGACATCGGCAGATCTCTGCAACATTCTGCAAGACCAAACCCATTCTCTTTCCCACCCCAGCTCTAGGACAGCAGAAATAAAAGAGTCAGGAAAATGTGTAGGATGAAAGATAACAAGCAACAGCCTTGAAATGTCACCATGAAAGCACCTGTCTGTACAAAACCAGGTCATCACGGTGCTTTGGTTAGAACTGATACTAAACAACTAAAACTAATTTCAACAAGGATTCAAAAGTTCACACTAGAATCAAAGATGCAAGTCATGGATTAAACTTTTAAAATTGTCAAAGGTGTTTGTAAAACACTGCATGCTGCTGCTGCAGCATTAGCCACATATATGCTTTCAGACTTGGCATTTCAATTTTCTAGACTTCAGCAATCAAAACTGAGAAAAGAAATATGATGATGTGACTAAAAGTAAAGCTTTCATACCTCAGCCAGATGTTGCAGACGGGCGAGTAGTGGGCTCCTCTTATCTGAGCCCAGTCTGGTGATGTAGTTGGAACGTTTGCTGAACACATACAGGAGATTCAGCACAGACAGAACCACCTGCATGTCACATGATGCTAGAAGGGTGGTCAAGTGCTACAGACACAAAAAAGAGAAAAGCAAATGCTCAAAATCAACTCATGACAAACCATTTAAGGCTAACAGAAGCAGGTTTTGTTGTATCGGTCCAGAGTTGTGGTACCTCTATAGAGCTGTACAGGTGTCTTGAAAAACTGTATTCGATTAACAGCGCGGTGAAGTTGAGCACCGCCAGCAATAAGGCTTTTAGCTGCCCATTCTCTGGCCGGTCGCACACCAACAACCACGACATGTTCTCCACTGTCTGCCCTGCATCACAGAGGATGCCATCGAAACGGTCCAGCAGGTCTACCCAATGATACAACTCACACTGTGAAAAGAAACAGGTCATCATTAGAGATCTGAACATGCATATTAAACACAATATGATGCTAGGGTTGTTGCCATATACCTTGCCAATGTTCCAGGTCTTGATTTGCTGCAGTTCCAGCAACAGCTGTTCATCGCTGCATCCTTTCAGCTTCTCTATGAGAGTCCTGCAGTCAGCAGGCTGGAAGAGGAGTGCAAAAACATGTCAACCATGAGGAAACATGCGCTCACAAACTCAAATACTCCAAATGCACAGAAATCCTGTTTACTGACCGCTTCAGTGGGGGTTTTCTTCAATTTGCTTCTGTCAACCTTCATGGTCACTAATTTCTACACTCGATTCCTACAAAGAACACATCAAATCATGAGAGAGAAGCTCAGTCAAATGAACAGTGAATAATACTCATCTACATGCCACCATATGATATTTAAGCT
This sequence comes from Sinocyclocheilus anshuiensis, assembly GCF_001515605.1. NCBI lineage: Eukaryota > Metazoa > Chordata > Actinopteri > Cypriniformes > Cyprinidae > Sinocyclocheilus > Sinocyclocheilus anshuiensis. Next base: position 1,298,046 of record NW_015544165.1, read on the forward strand.
TAGCGCTGCTACAGTATCACATGAAAAAAGGAATTTTCACACTTAAAAAGTTAACCCTGGCTCATTCTAAACCTGGGTAAACAAAATCCTAGGTTATCTTGTTTTATGTTTTACACATACTCATACTTTACCCGAAGTTAAAAGTTCATTCTGTGTTTTCATAACATGACATTTCACACTGTACATTCCTAAACCCTGTATTTATGTACTTATTAGCAATGTCAGTGTCACCAATTAGACAAAAACAGCACACAACCTGTTTACATAAATCGCGCATTGTGAATCCTCAAATTATATATTGCCGACTGTACTATCAAGTTTTTCCTGAATGGACTTTTCAGAATATAAAAGTAAGATTGAAATGCACTCTTTGACACACTGACACATTTTCTGTCACCATTTGACATTTCCCCCACCGACAAACTACTGTTTATACAACACTCAGTGTTTTTCTGTGACTGTCTAAAGCATGTGAGGCACGAGATGCTTGTTGCTAAGCATGTAACCGTAACATTCTAACACCACAACAGTTCACACTGCACAAGCTTGGCACCACAAAAGTGGCCCCTTCCCTGCTCCTAAATAAGTGTGAAACACACCTTCACCTAGGGTTAAGTGGGGTTTAGAATGCAGATAACCCAGGGTTAAGCGCAGTGTGAAAAGCCCTTATGAGGTGTACAAGCAGATAACCTTTCAAATTAATCAAAGAACTTACGGTATATGATTTGGCAATTCCAACTTAACGTCATTTTTCATGTGCAAATCCTAAAGTAAAAAAGATAAATGAAAGTGAAACAATTCCCAAGAATGAACATAAGAAGTTTTGTGATATTGCTGCCAAAAACACAAACTCTCAGAAGGCATTAATGTAAAACTCTATATGTCAAAAAACTATTTCTTCTAAATGGTCACAAACAATCCCATACTAATTAGCTGTAGAATAAAAATCAAGGTCGGTGGAAAGAAAACAGAAGTCTGAGAGCAAGCCAAGTGAAAAGCAACCCACACTGGTTCAGATATGGGGCACAGATAATCCCATCTCACAAACACGTCCTTACTGAACTCAACCCAATAATTTGCTCTTCTGAAACAAGAGGCTGTTAATGTAGCGTTCTTAGAACGGCAATCACTCCTTCTGAGAAACAAAACTCATTTAGGACCTTGAACCCGGTCAAAGAGAAGCACCGGCCGGTGATCAAGGAACCTGACATGGAAAAACGAGCAAGCACATTTCACAAAAACTTTATCTAGTTAAGCCATTTAAACGTAAGTGTAATTACTAAAGAAATAAGCTAATTCAGTTCTTGACAGAGAACCAAACTGTGCTGTAGTCGAGAAAACAACACAGCAGCTAGTTACCGAATACCAAAAATTACAATGACATTAGCTAACCAGAGCTTTCACCATAAACGAAACTATAACACCGTAAACAAACAAAATTAAGTACAATTGAAAGTAACACAGCCAATCTGGAAATAAATCAATAACTCGACATGTCCATTTCATTAACTATTTCTAACGAAAACAAGACAGCAAACGCAGTTCAATTTGAGGAAAAGGCAGCTAACATGCTAACGTTAGCTATTTTTACCGTGCTAACGAGCTACCTTAGTCAGCAAGCTAAGTATTGCTGTTAAACATAGTCACGTCATTCCTATTAAATGCCGCAAACAAAACACAATGATCGCCAGTTTTTGAATAAACTGTAAAGGAATTACCATAAGCGGACTGTGGGGAAATTGACCGTTAGCAGCTCGCGAGCTACGAGGCGCTAAACATATAATTCCCCTCAACATGTCAACACAAACCCGCAATCCCTCAACTCACTGTTAAAATCTCATTCAAAACCCCTCTTTTCAAACAAACTCTCGCCAAATCCTTAATATAACGCTCGACTGTGGCGGAATACGTCAGGAGCGAAGCTACACGGGTCCATATTTTTCCTCCAAGCTGCACACATGCTCTGGTCTAATCTAGAGCCCGGCTCAGGCGGGCCTGCTCCGGCAAACCCACTCACTCCCCTCAGAACTCTAGCTCACAAAAACGCAGTCCGTCAAAGCGCTTACACGCCGACACACACGTACCGTAACGTATTATATTATCACACATTTTCAGCAAGAGCTTCGTCTCGATGAACTGTGGCCGGTGAAGCGTGCGCGGTGGCGACTGATGAGATGCTCGTGAGTGCGTTGGTTTGCTTGGTTAGCTTAGAAACGCAGAATATCTCGCTGAATCATTCCCCACTCGGGCCTACCATAACACTGACTTCCAGTGGACGGCTCAATTTCTCACTTTTTACTGCTGCACTTCTGCGTAGCTGCATTTGGGGCGAACGTAGCGTGTCACACATGATGCTAGTCTACTTTATCAAATAAAAAATACATTTATCTGAAATAATACTTATAAGTATTAAATATTGAAGGATAAAGTTGAGATATGATGGAATTCATCAGCCTAACTTTAATTTAAAGTGAATACATTTTGCAATCAATCAGTCTGGATATTTTTTGTTAATGCACTACATTAAGAGATAATGAACCATGTGAAGAAATGGTATGAAATATATATTTCCCAAATATAAATTATATTCATTCTAATATTGTTTAACTTAATAAATAACTTGAAACTGAATTGATTAAACTTATGGAATGACTATTATTTACTCATTCATTGTACACAGTTGTTATACACTGTACTGTAGTTTGGAATTAACAGGCTTCATTCCTGTCATCAGCAACAGTTTAAACCATAATACATGATGTTTGGGGGTCACTTTACATCAGTTAGGGTCAGTTTGGTTACACTGACCCATATTATCCATCAGCAGTAATCTCTATAATAGATCATATGAGACAGATTTCTGGGGGTGCATTGGGGAATATAAACAGTTCTTTACATTATAACTGGACAACATAACAGATTACTGAAGATG
>NW_015544165.1:1307551-1315439 GCF_001515605.1 Sinocyclocheilus anshuiensis
GTTTCAACTGTTTTTGTCCATATAATAGACAAATGAACATTGGACCCCATTGACTTTCCTTGTAAGGACCAAAACAACCACAGACATTTTTTTTTATATTTTGTTTTGTGCTTGACAGAAGAAAGAAAGTCACACAGAACGACATGATTTGAGTAAATTATGACACAATTTCGGAGTAAACTATCACTTTAGGATATTTTGTTTTGCCAGGGTGAGAGAAACATTTGGAAATTGCTTGTGAATGAACACTGAATGTGACAATTTTTGTTGACATTTCAGCTGGAAGTGGAAGGTGGGTAACTCCAGGAGAATGAGAGTGAGAATTAGCCAACCATTCGCTTAAGTCACAGAATACGCTGTAACTTCAACAAGTTATCATTTTTATTTCAAGCATAATTGCCAGTCTGTAGCCTATATTTGCTGCACTCCTTATTTTAGCTTAAAATAATCCTTTTTAAAAGTTAAACCCATGATAAAAACAAGTAGCAGTTAGAAGAGAAAAGTTCACCACAGAGCATTTCATGTGAATCCAAAAACCTCCATGATGTATTCCATCGGCTTACAAGGGTACATTTATATTTATGTTCTTAGCTAACATCAAGGTGTTTGTTGATATGCCGTAGAACTGCCAAGAGAATTTAGTCCTTCACAGGAGTGATGAGTCCATGAGCCTGCGAGGTACATGCTGAGCTGAGCATATAGCTGACTTCAGCTGGACTGCACACACTCTTTCATTAAGATGGGATGAAAACACACAAATGAACAGTGACAGTCACTACACTATAAGTTTTCAAAAGGGGGTTTTCGCAGCAATGCCATAAAAGAACCATTTCTGTTTCCTCAAAGAACCTTTCAGTCAACAGTTCTTAAAAACAAAAAAAAATTCTTAGCACGAATAACTTTCTTTAAATTTTTTATCTGAAGAGCATTTTTCCATTATGAAGCTTTTGTGCAATGGGCAGTTCCCATGGATATTAAAAGTTCCACATGGACCCATAGAAGTCAACAAAGAACCTTTATTTTTAAGAGTGTAGAACGAAAGATATTCACACTATCAACAAGAAACTGTAAAAACTTAAATCTATCTATTTATCTATCTATTTTATATTTAACTTTTTTTAAATATAAAAGATATAAGTTCTATCTATATCACGTTATCACACATTATTTCTTACATGATTATATATATATATACACACATAAGAAATATACACATATATAAATAATTTTTAATACCTGTGTATAAAACAAACTAATACACATTAAATTTTTTTAATGAAGCAATGACATTATTAAAGGACCCTAAAAATTTGAATCTATCTATCTATCTATCTATCTATCGTCTGTCTGTCCGTCCGTCCGTCCGTCCGTCCGTCCGTCCGTCCATTATCTATCTATATGTCTGTCTGTCTGTCTGTCCATCTGTCTATCCGTCTGTTTGTCTATCTATCTATCTATCGTACATTATATAAATAATATATATTCTTATAAGAGAAAAAAACATTTATAAAGAGTTTTCTTATAAATATATATTAAAATAAATAATTGTAATAACAATACAGTTTTACATTTTTTTCAATAGTAGTATTAAAAGACACTTTATTTAAAAAAAAAAATAAATTAAGGTACTCCATTAAATTATGATTGATTAAAGTAATTAGTTAAATTGAGGTTATTGTATCCACTTCATTTTTAAATGCGGAAGTAAGCCGTTTTCTGTGAATGTGTGAGACTTCCGGTTCATTAGCCACTGTAGGGAAATAACCAAGAAGAATAACGAAGTGCAGTAAACTGTAAAACCGTTTGCTCTACAAACCAGTGTTCATAATTAAGATAATACATTAAAATAATATGGTAAGACACACCAGTTTGCAATATCAAGCAGCAAAACGAGCTGGTTTGTACAGCTAAAAATAGCTGGAAGTAGATGACACCAAGCCAGGCACATTAAATTTACTAATGGCTGCGCCCGCTCTTATAAAAAAAAAAAAAAAAGGGGAATAAAGAGTTGAAATTGGTTTTGTTGGCATTTACTTTAAATGGAAGGACTTGCAATTAAACACAGAGTTGGAAGATTTCTTTCTATGCCTTTAAGAGAAACCCCATCTCTCCCTTTTTGCTCTGGTGGCACCTATTCATGTACCCTGATTTTCTTGGACAAAATCAATACCTCCATTTCCAAGAAACTTCCCTCATATCCTCTAAATAATCCAACCACTCATCCTAACTTAAATAAACCATAGCAATCAATAAGGCAACTTCAGCCAAGATGCTGCATTGGCCTGTCTTTAATGAGCTCCACTCTCTGTGTGTACACAGCCCTATTTCCTCGGCAGCTCATGCAACTGTCTGCACACATGTTATCGGCACGCTTTGCTCCCCATCGTTATTTTCGTCCTTGTCTCTGTTTGCCATGACCCACCTCATCGCCTGACCCCTCTGCTGTCTGTCGCATAGTGAAAGCTCTCTTCACCTTAGGCCAATTAGTGTCAACTAGACACCAACAACATCAGTGACTTCTGGCTAGATAATTAAAACTAAATGGAAGGTGCATCTTGAGAAAAAACGCCACTTCCGGTGACTGTGCCGGGACCTTTTGCCATCTCTTTCAGTGGCTATTAACACTGTGCACACCACAATACTTTATAGTGAATTGATGTCACCATCCAGTAGTTTTGCACAAGTACTAGTGATCTAAAGAAAATAAACTAGAGTAGATGCCTATGAAAGCTTCAAAAAAACACTGTGATGGTTAATAATTGTGCAGTTTTGTGGTGGATTTCACAGTGTTATCGTGCAGCATGTAATGCTAAATTATACTAAATGCTATTAACAGGGCACAAAATTTATGGAATTGCAGTTATGTTCTGTAGCTATTAAAAATAACAGGATGTAAAACGGGTTTGCCATTCACAAATGCCCTGTGAACTGTAAATTGAACTTGATTAGTCAAATAGTAGCTTAACTTTGTGGCTTATTCACGTTATCAAGCCAAAGTGCTGTTTTTATGTCACTGCTAAAGTATGAACAGTAGAGGGCGCTAGTATGTATGTTAATGGTACTGCATCTTTCAGCGATACCTATTAGCATGAATTAGGGAAGGACAGATCTGACTATTTGAACCCCTTTCTAAATGTTGACTAGTTTTAGGTGAGACATCTGTTGACTGCATAATCTGACAAAAGTATTTCTTTAACAAAAGCTGTAGTTCAGATTATGATACTTGCATATATGTATAAATAATGTTCTCGTCCATCATTAGTGACATTAAGTTGATAATTTGTCTCAGTTTGAGTAGATATGTGACTATCATAAGCATTGACCTGTGGATTGTCCAGTCAGTGACATGCTATGGCTAATGTTTCAAAATGCTAAGAATTCTGAATGCCCTTTCTCTAAATAGCATACAATGTCCATAATGATAATTAGCATTTACTGATTTTAATTGCCACTCTCTCACCTTCTTGTATGGGTTTTTCTTAAAAAAAAACAACAACTCTGGTCCAGCTTATAGCTCATTCACAGGTACATTTCACAAAGAATATCAGAAGCTGAATTCTTGTTATTTAAAATGCAAACAAAAAAAAAAAAATCACAAGTAACATAGTTGACTGGACATATTGTTAACTATTGCATATGCATGCTATTAAAGGAAATTTGAATATATATTTGAATTAAAGTCATAAAAATATTGCAAACCATAATGTACACACATACACACACACACACACACACAGATGATAGATATAGATGGATGGATGGATGGATGGATGGATAGATAGATGGATAGATAGATAGGGTGACCGTGATTTCACCAAGTACAACATGTTCCTGGATCAACATCCTTGTTGATCCTGGAACAACATTCCAATTAACCAATCAGAATTGAGGGATAACATTTCAGGAAATATCTGTTTTAGGCTTACGATCAGGGTTAGGTGCTTCTACACCCTTGTTAATCAGCTATCATTTCACACTGATTTTAGGAATAAATTATGGGTAGGGTTAGGTTTAGGGGTAGGGATTGGGTTTAGTCTATATTTTTGGACAGTAATGTTGATCCAGGATCAACAAAAGATGTTGATCCAGGGACATGTCTTACTTGGCAAAATCACGGTGACCAGATAGATAGATAGATAGATAGAAAGATAGATAGATAGATAGAAAGGACACTTACAATAATGTGTTCAAAATGTCCACCACAGAAGAAAACATATGATGCTGGTCATATGGTGTTGTGATAAACCATTGTTTAGTAGCAGGTGGTTGTTTTAATAGTATTTGACACAACATTTGCAGACATAAATATTTCAGTAATTTAATGAAAAATACATTTAAACTAATTAAAAAATGTATGCATTAAGATGCATCAATGCAATTTTAAGAAAACTGAAACATGAAGTGCACAAAATCTTTGTGTGAGAATATAATATACTTTACCTTATGGATAAAATGTTATTTCTGAAAAAAATATATATACTTAAAATATATACTCTTATACTTATGCATTTAATTGACATTTTATCAACTTAGAGTGTATTTACCATATACTGTATATATGTATCTGTTTCCTGAACTGAACTCATGGTCTTGCTATGCTCTACCAGTTAAGTTACATAACATCCACGTTAACTTTAAAATCTGTTACTTCATGTAGCTATTTTAGTTATGCTTCCAAAATTCAAAATAGCTGCTCTGCTTGCAAATGAAGACCACACAGAGAAGTGCTAAATCCTGTCCTGCTCCCCACAGCACCGATGATGTATTATAGGTAGTGTGACTATTCTAATAAACACGGTTGGGGTAATTAAGGCATGGCGAGGCAGACAGTGGTGGTCTAGGGACAACACGAAACGATAAATCACAACTCCTGGTTCCGCCTTCTCGAGCGTGGCCGCTCACACTCACCGAGAAAGCAATTCTGCCAACCTGGGTTTGCACATTTGTCTTCATCAGCCTCTGGTTGTTTAGGGGCTGGTCTGAATTTGCTGGTTCCCATGGTAATCAAACAAGCCAGAGATATCAAATATGTCCATTTTAATGTCAGCAATGGCGTAACATTTAGGGTGAGCCTGGAAGCTAACTGCATGTTTTATTATGGAGCCTAGAGTGTACTGGATTAAACTGTGAATTTAAGGCTGTAAGGCTGAATGAGAAATGTTTTGTGAGAGTGGATAGACTCTGTTGCAAGTGCACCACCAAACATCAATATCAATAAGCAAGCATACCTTGTGTTTGAAAAAAAAATTGTGCAATGTGTAATGTTGTACAACAATCAACTGAACATTTTCACTATTATACAGTAAGGTACAGTGAACACACTTTTTGACACTGGGGTATGTTGTCACACTATATATGATGATCTGCTACACTGTAAAAAAAAAAAGTTGTAAATATTGAAGTATGTTTTAGAAGAAAATACTATTTCATGTTTTATTCAATGAGTTACTTGCCATTTCTTTGTAATTTTTTGTGACATTTGCTAGCAATTTCTTGCTATGAAAGACTATCTGAAGTATAACAAAATAACTTTTCAGTAAAAATGAATAAATAAAAAAATGAATGCAACAGAAAAATTGGAAAGGATAACTTATTATAATACCAAACATAATGCAAAACAATACAAAAATATAAAAGTCTGACAATTAGCCCTAATGAAACAATTAACATTTCAGTTTGAAAATCTACTAAAATCTTGTGATGACTTCCAAATATCCCGCTTTGCCTTATAGTGCGTTCACACCAAGAATGAAATGATAACTATAAAGAGTTTTAACAATCATTCTTATTCTATGAGAATCGCAAAGTTCACACTATAACAACACAGATGAGCTATAATGTTGGAATCATTTTCAAAATGATTTTTTTTTCCAGTTGATGAATGTAATGTAGCGAATCAGAATCCAGCCAAATTTAAAGAGCTTGAGCATGTAAAGCGGCAGATGACATAACTGCAGTGTGAGCATATAATAAACACGTTATTGTTATTATAAGCATGCACTTCACTTAGGTCATCTGCAGCTTTAAAGGGTTTAAAGTTATAGTTACCATTCTTGGTGTGTACAGGCCTTTGCACGTGAATAAATTTAGAGTTTTTAAATACTAGGATTGATATCCTTACAAACAGAATGGCATTTTAGCCAAAAACAAAGTTTATATTCATAACAGTAAACAAAGGATAAGGACTCCTCAGGTCAGGTGTCTGTCTCTTGTCCCAACGCCTTAGGACTCGGATTTGGACAGATGCCATTCTAGCACACCTGAGCCCTGCGTGAGAGTGAGTATAGAGACAACAAAACAGAGGTGTGTTAGGAGTCAGGAGAAAAGTAGGGCTGAACTCAACCGGACTGAGAGAGAAGGCTGTGGAGCATTCTGCCTCTGAGGGACAGAGAGGCAACAGCAACTGCTGGAGCAGGAGATTCAGCCAGACAGAACACAAAACCCAGGAGCAGCCATGTCACATGATGGACACTAAGAGGCAGAGAGAGCTTGTTTTTTTACTCCACCCAAATGCATTTACTATTCTGATCTTGTGCTGGAGGATCTTAAAGCAAAGGACAGAAGCCATTCCTTAAGCTCCAGTGATGTTGTAGCCACAGAACTGTGTCTGAATAAAGCCAGGCTTCTCCAGTCTGAGAATAGAGCAGAAAAACAGTTCTGCAAGTAATAAATCCATTTTTGTCAATAGAGAAATGTGTTTTTTTTAAACAATAATATATAAACCATTAAAGTTTAAAATACCGTGCAGAGTTGTTAGCAGTGCGCCTTGCCTTGAACCATCTCAAAGGGCGCTTACGAGGCAAGCACGTACTGGTCCGAACGGACAACACAGCGACCGTTGCGTACATCAGCCGACAAGGTGGTCTGTGCTCCCATCGCATGTCGCAACTCGCCCTCCACCTCCTCCTTTGGAGTCGGAAGGTTCTGAGGTCACTTCGTGCCATTCACATTCCGGGGCTGCTCAACCGTACGGCCGATGAGCTGTCTCGAGCTACGCTCCCGGGAGAGTGGCAACTCCATCCCCGGACGGTCCAGCTGATTTGGGGACATTTCGGAGCCGCACAGGTAGACCTGTTTGCCTCTCCAGAAATCTCTCACTGCCAGTTGTTCTACTCCCTGACCGAGGGAACACTCAGCACGGACACACTGGCACACAGCTGGCCGCGGGGCCTGCCCAAGTATGCGTTTGCCCCATTGAGCCTTCTCACACAGACGCTGTGCAAGGTCAGGGAGGACGAGGAGCAGGTCCTGCTTGTGGCGCTGTATTGGCCCACTCGGACCTGGTTCCCCGAACTAATGCTCCTCGAGACAGCCCCTCCCTGGCAGATTCCTCTGAGGAAGTTTCTACTGACTCAGAGACGGGGCACCCGCATCCAGACCTCTGGAAACGTCATGTCTGGTCCCTGGACGGGACGCGGAGGTTCTAGGTGACTTACCCCAAGAGGTAGTTGACCCCATCACTTCGGCAAGAGCACCGTCTACGAGACACGCTTACGCCTTGAAGTGGAACCTGTTCGTCGAGTGGTGTTCTTCTCACCGAGAAGACCCCCGGAGATGCCCAATCAGGGTCGTGCTTTCCTTTTTTGCAGCAAGGGCTGGAGCGAAGGCTGTCTCCCTCCACCCCTAAAGTTTATGTCGCTGTAAATCCTCCCCGGTCCCCCTCCACGCCCTCTTGGGACCTGTCTCTAGTGCTTAAAACACTACAGCAGAGCCCATTTGAGTCTTTGCAGTCAGTCGAGCTAAAGTTTCTTTCATTGAAAACTCTGCTCCTGCTTGCACTGGCCTCCATCAAGAGGGTAGGGGTACTGCACGCATTTTCGGTCAGCGATTCGTGCCTAGAGTTTGGGCCGGCTGACTCCCAGGTAATCCTGAGGCCCCGGCCCGGCTA
>NW_015544165.1:1315490-1316149 GCF_001515605.1 Sinocyclocheilus anshuiensis
CAAGCGCTGCCCTCGGAGGAGGCAGACCCAGCCCTAGTTTTGCTCTGTCCCGTCCGAGCCTTAAGGTGCTATGTAGACTGGACGCAAAGCTTCAGGACCTCAGACCAGCTCTTTGTCTGTCACGGAGGCCGGCAGAAGGGGAATGCCGTCTCTAAGCAGAGGATGGCCCACTGGATAGTGGATGCAATCACCCTAGCTTATCAGGCACAGGGTGTGCCCTGTCCGCTCAGGTTGCGAGCTCACTCTACTAGGAGTGTTGCATACTCCTGGGCGCTGGCTCATGGCGCCTCGCTGACAGATATTTGTAGAGCTGTGGGTTGGGCGACCCCCAACACATTCGCTAGATTCTATAGTCTTCGGGTGGGGCTGGTATCCTCTTGTGTTCTCACCTCAAACGGGTAGAGGCACTGAGAGGCCCCGGTTAGTGTCGGCTTGCTAAAACTGCTCCAGAGTGTCCGTACTGTAGGCCCTGTCGAGCTCCTCCATCCCCTCGGCAGCCAGACATGGCAGAACGTCCAGCGCCAGGCCTTAACTCGATTGAATCCTTGAGAACTGGTAGAGGGCTGGGTTCCATATGTAGAGGCCTAAGTGGTTCCAACATGTGTAAAGTCCACGGTATAGCCTCAGAGCCCGTGTTTCCCCGGCAGACTTCTGCCATT
>NW_015544165.1:1320139-1330044 GCF_001515605.1 Sinocyclocheilus anshuiensis
TGAATGGTCTTCTTGTTGCGAGCCCCGGCCTACACCAAAAAGGGGCGCAGGTGGCTCGCACAGGGCACTGAAAGGGGCAGCATCCATGGCGCTATGGTAGGGAATCCCAATTCGTCGGTTACGATGTGACTCGTAGTGACCGACTGAAAGGGAACGTCTCGGTTATGTATCGTTTTTTTATCAGCAATATGGCTACTAAAAAATTTAAAATGTTTAATATACATTTAAAATTACAATTTAAATTACAATATTGTTAGTTACTTTATTTTCCACTAATAAAAATAGATCCAAACAAAACCACAGAAGAACTGTAACACACAGTAGTGTGTTTGGCTCTTGAAAAATTCAGAGTATTTGAACAAATAATTTAAGTGATGATTCAGTGACTCACTCATAAAGACATTATGTAATTGCAAAAAGAGAAATGAAAAATGTGCAGACATCACAATGCCTCATGGAAAGTTATAGTTCAGTCCTCAAAGTAATTTCACTGCACAGTCTTTTATTATACACGGTTTTGCTTCAGATAAAAGCTTCTAATTCTGTGACTTATGTCAGATTCATGGTTTGGTTTAAAGCTTACAGCTATTTATTTATTTTATTTTTAATTTTTATGGAGAAAATGAATGAAATAAATACTTACAAAGCTGGCTGGTCAAAATTTTGCTCTATGACTATCAGAAGCACAACCCAGTCTCATAAAAATACGTACCTCTGTGTACATTTCTGCAACACCGTTTTTACGTACCTTACTGCACGTTTCGCCGCAGTTTCAAAGAGAAATGTCCACTGAGTGGCGCTAAAACACGGGTTCAATACGTCCACCCTGGCACGTTTTTATTACGTTGATATAGGTACGCATTGCTGTGTTTTTATTGCGTTTCTTCAGGTACGTATTGTGGCGATTCAGAATTCAAATATCCGGGGACTGTCGCTAAAAGTTAATGCTCTGTCGTGTTGGAAATATGCCCTACACCAAACCCAACCCTAAACCTACCCGATAGTGTTAACGAATGCAAAACTGATATAAAAACACATTTTTTTGATGCAACCGTGCCATTTTAACTTCCTTATGTGCAGATTTTAACTGTTTTGTCGAACCGTAGTTACACGGGATTCGAACTGGAGCTCCTCACCTCTCAAGTACATCTCCGTACTCCGTGAGCTACCGAACAAACCTACCGTCTATGAAAACCCATTGATATGAAGCTGGATATGTGCGGTGCTAACAATCAAAAGCATCAGTTTTCAAATCTCCCAGCATATTAAAATTGTTTTGAAGTCACAACATAATACTCTTCAAGTAATTGTGCGAAAATTACGCTTTATTAATCGAAACTCTGTAAATCATACTCTGTGTGAAAATAATTTAAAAGGTTTCGGAGTTTTACTGCCTCTAGTGTTAATTTTTTTTGGAAACTGCAGTGATATGTACTTATTGGTACGTATTTCGCGTCTTGCAAAAATGTGCCCCCAGGTACGTATTTGCCATGAGACCGGGGTTAAATGTGCCCCCAGGTACGTATTTGCCATGAGACCGGGTAGCAGAAGCAAGTTTACAACAATGGAATCATTGCGGCTTTGATAAATATAATCAGAGCACCTGACAATCAAATACACTTCACATGTGAGCTCCAGGGAGGAACTGCAAGAACAGCGATGTGTGTGGAAAGCTGAATACACTGCCTGAGGGGCTGAGAACAATTTAGAGTAGAAATAAAAAGCTGATCTTTCTGTCCTTTGGTACAGTTAATTTTCAGACACAAATTAGCTATGAGCTGAGGAAAATATGCCAAAAGGTCTTCTTGTGAAGGTTCCCTTTAATCTGCCACCGCTTTTTAATTACATGTATACCTAAGCACCATGAATAATGGAAGAGAGGGACTATAAAACAAAGCATGCAAAATTAAAGCGATAGCGTGCCCAAAAATGAACATTTTGTGATTATTTACTCAACCTTTAAACATTTAAAAAAGTGTGTTGTTGTTTTTCTCCATACAATGATACTTAATGGGGTCAAATGCTGTTTGAGCCCCAACATTCTTCAAAATTTCTTCTTTTGTGTTGCACAGAAAATGAAAGTTATATGTTTGGACATTCTAATTAAATTTTTGGGTGCACTATCCCTTGAAAACATTGAATGTCCTCAATGAGTATATGCAAAGACATTCTTTTTACAACAAAGTCACTTTTCCACGACGAAGGGTGCAAACAACTCACTCCAGCCAACACCGTTCAGTTCGAATTAGATCTGATCTGTTGACTGGCTGATTGATCAAGGCAGAGGGGGAAGCTACATTGTCAGTTCTAATCTTCACCGAACGGCCCGGGTGACGTTTCAGCGCCGTGGCACTTCAAACACTAGGGTATGTGTTTGTGTTTGTGTTTGAGTTGGGGTTGGGATTGGGATTTTTATGGAAGCAGGTCGCAAGCGTGGTGGGCTTGAAGATGAATCGTGTCGGACCCCCACCACCCCACAGTCACCGATTCACCTGCTACAGTTGGTGGCCGCCTTCCTCCAGATGCACTGCGTTTGCTAAAACATCCCTCCGGAAAGTGCTCAGACACCCGATACAATCTCGCGATTGTGCCCGACACATTACGAATGGGCAAATAACCATGATTCAAACTCAAGGGTATTCTCACGGGTATGCCTAGGCCTACCACACAGAAGGCATTTATCGGCCACAATTAGAGGTAAAATAACCAATCCGGCATATTGTAATATTCCTAAACCTTAGAGAACAGATTTTAAATGAGAAAACAAACTCAGATGCCTCGGAGCAAAAGCAAACGCGCTAGCATGTGCGTGTGCTCACAACAAACAATTTGTCTGATATTGCTCAATGTGGGAAGGCTTGCTGCGAATGTATTGTAAACAGGCAGGGCTGAGACCTGACTTGTCAAATAACAGCTCCAGAAATCGATCGAGGCCCACTCTCTCCACTGATCCCCCCCACACACGTGCGGGGAGCGAGCAGTGGGCGGCTGGACACAGCCCGCAGCTTCTGAGAGCGTGGAGGAGAAGGAGAGAGAGAGATCAACTTGAGGGGTGCTGGGTTGAAGAATGCAAGTGGAAGCAAGGTGGAGGTTGGCAGCGTGTGCCTGGGATTTCGGCAGAACTTGTCAGAGAAACACTACTGAGGCTGATGGGGAGAGAGGGACCACAGGAGCGGATTTGAATATATAAATCTTTCCAACGCAAAGTGTGTGAGAGGAAAATCAAAGTGTATGTGGTCTTAAAGTCAGCGAGGAGCACAGGCTCTGGATCTTTCACGTCCATTTGTTGCCGTCTCTTGCGTCAAACCCCCACACCGCAGTGTCACAGCTCCAGACCATCGATACTGCGTGTAAACGAGATTCAGCTGAGTTGCATCCAAATTATTATTGATTGATCTCAGTGGTGCGCAGATTTGCCGGAGGAAAAATCTTAAGGCACTCCTGCCCTCGAGGACTAGGGTCAAGCCGGTTCTGTGGATTATCAAACCATGACAGAATTCCAATGGCCCGTTTTGAAATTCAAGTCTAATATCGGCCCTCGATCGTGCTGCTGAGGATTTTCCTTAAGAATGACTGATCCCTTGTTGCCTTCATAATGATGTAGCAAACATCTTCACAAACTGTCAAATTTCCTAATTCGATAAAGTCTGTTTGTAAAGAGTTACATGTGGAGGCTTTGTACGAAATACAATAAAAATCTTACCTGAATGTTTCTCCACAGATGATAGACAAGACAGAATATAATAGACAATATTGCCATGTACAAAAATATACATACAGTGGGTACGGAAAGTATTCAGACCCCCTTAAATTTTTCACTCTTTGTTATATTGCAGCCATTTGCTAAAATCATTTAAGTTAATTTTTTTCCTCATTAATGTACACACAGCACCCCATATTGACAGAAAAACACAGAATTGTTGACATTTTTGCAGATTTATTAAAAAAGAAAAACTGAAATATCACATGGTCCTAAGTATTCAGACCCTTTGCTGTGACACTCATATATTTAACTCAGGTGCTGTCCATTTCTTCTGATCATCCTTGAGATGGTTCTACACCTTCATTTGAGTCCAGCTGTGTTTGATTATACTGATTGGACTTGATTAGGAAAGCCACACACCTGTCTATATAAGACCTTACAGCTCACAGTGCATGTCAGAGCAAATGAGAATCATGAGGTCAGAATACTTTCCGTACCCACTGTATATGCAGAGATAACAATAATAAAAGTAAATAAATAATTACCAGACAATAAAGTGTTTGTGCGGGTCTATATTTAAGGAAGGTCTATATTTTTATATATAAAGACTACAAATAATCTGACAAGTCTCTAGAAAGCAGAATTAGGCAATAATATCAAATTCGGTAAATGCGTTAAAATGTTACTAAAATATTTTATTATTATTTCCATTAAACATGTTTACTAAAAATATTTTTTATCAAAAACTTTTTAAATATATAAAAATATTCATATACAACATGTTAACTTTGACAGCTCTAAAACTACACTTTGAACACAATTCATTTTGATTCATCTGGCCAATTTCAACTTTATTTTCAGCTTTGGATGATGACTCAGATTTTCAGAAGAATCAGAATAAACATTTCAGAATACAAAGTATTTGAATAAACATTTACTTTTAAGACAGCAGGCTGTAAATCTTTAAACCTCTGAATGCTCAAAACAAAACAGGGTTTGATTTCAGTTGATTCTGAACATGTATTACATTGATTAGCGATAAACGAGGAGTGGCATTGAAGCATTACCTCAGTGGTTGGTGTCTTAGAGCCGTGCAGATACATAATTCACTACGCATGTGTATGTACTCATGCATTGGTATTCACATTTATGCTCACTTCAGAGCATGAGAGGGAGGGGACGTAGAGAGATGCTACAGGTGCAGGAACCACAGGAAGAACCTGAAATTAAGAAGTGTCAGGGAAAAAGATAACAGAATGAACGCGTGTGGACAATTCCAATGTGTAGCATCATGTTTGAACAGTAAATTAACATCTTAAAGTCAAAATCAAATCAAAATTGACCCTGTTTACTTTCATAACACATTTGATTTTATTCATAATACTCATGGTCTTAATAGTCACTAATTTTCACCAACATATAAAACTCATTGTGCCTTTTCACGATCAGTCCAGCTCTGCATTTTTTTTTTAAATTGAATATCCTGTTTCACTCAGAAAACTATTGAAGAAAATGGGCTGTGAATGCCGTTTCATGTTGATGTCAAATTTTCAGAGAAAGTTCTCTCTCGTTTTACCCCCAAAATCAGAAACCTGATACCACACCTTGAGCAAAAAAAAAAAAGATTCTTAGTTCTAAAAATTTTTTTTTTCAAGCAGAATTCTAATATTGTGCATTTATTTTTCATCAAATCACAGGTTATCTCCTCCCCTTACTCACACTCTCTCTATCAGCCTTCTCATTGGCATTCTGTGCACCCTTTGTCTGTCTTATTAGGAACATCTCTTTGGTGCAATTAGTTGTGCCCATTTCTCTTTCTATTTTGCACCGCTCACTCCGTTAAGGAGCCTTTAGCTCCCATCACATCTCACAAAGCAGCGTCTCTCACTGCCTTTCCATTACTGCTTTTATCAACAGGCTGTTTCCCCCGCTAACCGTAACAAGAGTGAAGGCAGATTAAAGCGGAGAGAGATATAGAGAAAGAGAGAAAAAGGGGGAGGTTTAGGGGGAGACGCTCGACTGGTTGGCTGACAAACAGAGGGTCCCTCTAGAGTGCAGGCAGGGGAAGAAGGAGAGTAAAAAGAAGAGGAGAGTTTGATGTGGGTAGCCGAGCTCAATCTCCCCCTCATCCCCACCCCCCTCATTTCATCAGAAAATCTATGCTCGCTCTCTTAGTATTCCAGTCGTCCTCCTCTGAAGCCTCTATAGGCTCGGTGAGACAACTGGGCTGCTGTTGAGGCCTGGGCCAAGCGGGAGAGCAGCGGGGTGGTGGGCTTTTTGGAGGGGAGAGGGGAAGGGAGGGGAGTGTTTGCTTGAGGCTGTCAGAAGTGACAGGAGGCCAAGTGACTTAAAACCTCACTTGGGACTTCAGCTGGACAAGCCCTGTCTCCTCTCCTCCTTCTCGCTGCTTTTTCTTCCATATCATCATTTTCTCTCGCTTTTACCTGTGAGTCCGAGTCTTGTCCCAGACTGACTATTACGCTCTGTGATCGTCCTCTTGCGACCACTGATCATGTGCTTAGCTGTTTTGTTTATTTTCTTCAAAACCAGTAATCATTTTGAGGTCTTTTGAGGTATTCATCTTAATGCTGGAATACATTACACGGCTTTGATTTGACCCAGCCAGTCTGCAGACTCTAGGCAGTTGGAGTTGACTGATTTCACAGAAAATTGCATAGTGTATGATCATGAGCACCAACTCTTCAGACTATGCATGAATTCATCCAGTTGAAGGATATCAAATATATGAGACGATTTTAGAACAAACATTGTTTTCATACATCGCGTACCTTCTAGCAATGAGGCATGTGTTTCTGCATTTGAAACACATTTGAGTTTGTTGTGTTTGGAATGACTTGAAGGTCTGTTAGTGTGTGATCCTCAGTCAGATCCTCAGGTACTAATATTATACTTCTAAATCATGATGTCATTTTAAAGTTCTAATATGTATCATTTAGGGGTAAATAAAATACAAAGATGTACCTTTGAGCTTTTGTACCTTAGGGTACCGCCCCAGTGACAGCTTTGTATATTTTTTCTGAAAGCGTAACCATTTAAAGTCAGCGAGTATGTAAGTTTGTTTTAAAGTCTGTTCAGATTTTAAAAAATTGTGAAGTGTATTTTACTCTTTAGCCAAGTCTTCCAAACCTCAATAAGCTGCATTGCTGTTCATCGCCTCTATGGGCAGTCGCCTTTTAAGGCAGCATCCTAGCTTAAAGTGGAAGCGATTTAAATAGTTGTTTACACAGGCAGCCGTCCCATACGGCACACAAATAATGATCCTCACATGAAGAGCATGGGAGATTTGACTGAGTCTGATAGGTGTTATGCTTATGGTTTATGTTAAGGTTTACTATATGTTTGCATGCATAAGAAAAACCATGATGATATGTGTAATGGAGGCCAAGCAAGCTCTTACTAACTGGCCTTTGTTACAAATGCATAAAATACTATTTAAAAATGACCTATTTTTATATACTTGCTACTTGTTGATTAGACAAGTTTCTCTGCTAACTTGGATGTTTTTCCCACTTAGTTTGTTGCATTGCATTATGGGATTCTTTTCTTCACGAAGGACACGTGAGGTGAGATCCAATACACTGTATGTGTCCTGCGAAGTGGACTTCAGCCAACTTAAGTGAGAATCCAATCCGAAGGGAGGGTGCATGATCAGTTTGAAGGCCAAGAAGAAGTGAAGATGGAAATTTACCCACCAGTCATTGCGCATCACTCCAGTATTTGCAATTTTTTTTAGTTTAGTTAGTCCCGGCTGTGGTTTGTATGCTGTTGTTCATGGGTATGAAATGTGTGACATGTGACAGTTTGTTACAATGCAACAAATGGTAAGCATTACCCAAACCCAGGGGTCCCTAGTCCTAGAAAGTTTTATAAATTATAATTTAAAATAATTATTCATGATTTTTGTATTTTATAATCATGAAATTAATTCAATTTTAAGACAGGTACACAAACAATATTTTGTTGAATGGATAACGCCCATAGCTTAATAGCCTACATTTATAATTCCATCTAACCACGGATGGAGATTTGTTCAATTAAGGAGCGCAATGGCAAAATACATCAGTTGAAAATGTAATTTTGCGATCCGAAAAATACCGTGTAGCCTATGTCTGGCAAAATAATTGCAGACTGTCTCTGCGGGTTGCACGCGAAAACAAATATTAAGTGACTCCTGTGGTCTTAGTGAATCACAAACGTATAAAGCACAACCCGTATGCCCATTTATAAACAAGTGACTCTTTTGAGTCGGTTCTATTTTAGTTTAAATCAGGGGTGCTCAAACTCGGTCCTAGAGGGCCGGTGTCCTGCAGAGTTTAGCTCCAACTTGCCTCAACACACCTGCCTTCAAGTTTCTAGTATGCCTAGTAAGAGCTTGATTAGCTGGTTCAGGTGTGTTTAATTGGGGTTGGAGCTAAACTCTTCAGGACACCGGCCCTCCAGGACCGAGTTTGGGCACCCCTGGTTTAAATCAATTTGAAGAATCATTCCTTTGCAGTTCAGAAAACCAGATGTTGATTCAGTCATAGATATGTATACACATGTATGGATTCAGTAACCCCTCTGACGAATTTTCTTTCAGTGGATCACACTAGATCGGTTAATAAATTTGCGTTTACCGAACTGACACCAACTCACTGAACTGCAGCAGACTATCATTACTTTCAGATGTATTCGTCCTGAAATTAAGTAAGGTTGTGTACTTAAACTTCGTGAAACTTAAGTGTGATTGCTGAATGTATTAAAATATGGACAGTAATTTTAGTGTTTAAACGAATTCATTTGGTGTTGATGAAAGGGTACTTATGCCTTACTGATGGTGCTGTGGTGTTATGTAGCTAGTACAAAAAAGTCGGGGAAATGCTGTCTTGGTAGTCAGTATACGTTTGGAACGGTCTAAAAATGCTGTCTCACAAGATGTTGCAGTGCAAATGTTTTTCTGTTCCACACTGGTGCAAAACACTTCTTATCCACTTTAACCCACAATGCACTGATTCCAGGCATACGGTCCCACACCTCATCCCCAAACACCCGGCCACCCCCAAATTCCCTCTTCTCGCTGTCACCTTGAGCCTCGCCGTCATGCTTCTGTGATCGCTCTAAAGGTCAGCGCGTGTAGCCACTGTCATACCTGTCACTCTCACTCCCTCCCTCGTTCTCTCGCTCCTCGACCGCCTCTCTGTCATGCATTTCATTCCTAAGCTCTGGAAGACAGATCAAAGTGCCATCCTTAGTTGGGCTTTGAAGGTTACAAGCGGATAGGGGTGATCTCACAGCAGAGTCGGATGAGAGACGGAAACACTGGATGGAACAGGAGGTGGCTAAATGTTCTGGTGTATGTGACAGTCATTCTGTGGCTCCGAATTAACGTGGATATCCATCAGTGTGTCACTTAGCATTAGGTTCCTATTTGCATCCAGGACACTATTTTAGGGTGAGCTGACAGGTTAGTGACAGTAGGAGAACCAGCTGGAGTTAACCGTGGGGGAGATGTACCTGTCCCTTTAAATCTCCATAACAAGCAATAGTAATAGAAATCATGTGGTCCTTAGTTGGGAACCTAATTGTGATCTAATTTTATTAAGTTTTCTTTAACATTTTCACTGATCGTGCCACATTAAGTAAAGACGAGGACTGTCAGATGCTGTACAGAGCCCTTAAAGGGATAGTTTACCGAAAAAATAACATTTTTATCATGTCATAATTTACTCACCCTATTTTTATATATGAACACAAAAAGAGAATTTTAAAGAATCTTCCCACTCAGTGAGTTTGTAACAAAAGAATCATTGAACACAGATCTCTGAATCCAGCCTGGTCTCATGTTTATACGTAGGTATTAATACGTAACATTTACAAGCACAAAACGTACACTTTTGTACGTTTTTATTAATGCTAAAACGTACAATTTAGACGTATTTCAACGTTTAAAACGTACAAATCGCTACGTATTTTTAGCTAAAAAACGTAAAAATATTTACGTATCTTTTATATCATTAAGATATTCGTATCAATGCATTTTTTTCATTTTATCAATAAGCGATTTAGATTTTTAGACCCCTTAACCTACCCCCAAACCTAAACCTACCCATTTTATAGCGAATATGCATTTTTTTTTATCATTTTATTAATACGCAATTTAGATTTTTAGACCCCTTAACCTACCCCCAAACCTTAACCTACC
>NW_015544165.1:1330344-1362767 GCF_001515605.1 Sinocyclocheilus anshuiensis
GGTTTAAAGTGAAGTCGTGTTTAACATTATATAGGCATATTCTTGGAAACGAGCTGGCAGCAGAAATCACAACAAAACGAAATGTTTTCATTTCATAAGTAAATGAGTAACGTTAAACAATTTAATAATGCAATTGAAAACAAGGTAATTCATATGACAACTAAAAACTAATAAAAGTAATGCCGCGATTTCAATATTCATAAGGATTCATTTTTAGGTGTCGTCAATACGTCAGTTTTGTACGTTTAAGTTCTGAAAATACGTAAGTATTTGTACGTTTAGATGCTGAAAATATGTCAGTATTGTACGTTTTAGTGTCTGTAAAAACGTAAGTAAATGTACGTTTTATAGAACCACATTTTACGTAAAATACATACGAATTATCATGAGATCACGTTGCTGAATCTTTGAGCTGGTTCTTTTTAATGATCCAGTTCACAAGTAGGACTGATTTACACTAATTGTCATCAATCGGAATGAGAAACTGGGCACGTGTGCATGGTATGGGTTTGAATGCAGTTGAGAAAATAGGTTTAGATTACCAATTTCTTTCGGATCTAGTTCAGTTGGATCAATTGAGGTGTTTACATGATGGCTTTTCACTCCGATTAAACCATCAATCCAATTACTAAAGGATTATTTGTTTGCCTGGCTAGTGATTTGCATCAGCGATTGAATCATTCTTTTGAGGTGGTTGTTTTTAATGAACCAGCTGATTAGAAATGGGACAGAAAGACTCAATGGAATACAGCACACAATTTTGGACTTTCATGATGTCAAAATTTTGTGTCATTTTTGTTGTATGGAAAAAACCTGCTTGGAGATGGAAAATCTCATTTCACAGAAGACAAAAAGTGAGTAAATAATTTTAATTTTAATTCTTCCTTTAACATTATCTGTACTTTGATAAAAAAAATATTTGCCATAATCAAAACTGACACAAGTCGAAAATATTTTGCTTAAAATAAAAAGATGCTTAATTTTATTTCCAGAGGCGATGGAGGGCAGACCAGAGGGTGCTAAAGCAAAGCAAACACAGGTGTGTCTTTTTATCAACTCTGAGGTAAGGACTAATCAATGGCAAACTTTAATCAGATATGATCAATTATTCATGGCCTGAGGCCTAGCCATCCCATCTCTCAACCATTCTCATACTGACGGCACTGGATGAATAATTCAGACACCATTTACACAAAACCAAGCACCATCCGGATGCCAGATTACAGAAATATTTTGCCACAATGAATGTTAATTAGACTGGAGCAATCCAGCCTGTCTACAATGAGTTAAAAGAGAAAAAAAGATGAACTAATCCATTATATCATTCAACAAATGTTTCTGGGTCTGCCATGCTTATCATTTTGCCATGAAAATTATTATTATTATTATTATTATTATAATTCAGTTTTCTGAGAAACATGCACACTCAGTCTCAAATGTTTAAAATCATTTTCATACTATAAATAAACAGAGTATATTTATATAATAATTATAGTTGAATTTCTTCAAATTTTTTTCTAAATATAAGAGGTCACTACAGACAAGCCAACTCAAACAAATCAACAGACAAATACACAATGATATTTATGGCACTATGATTTGAAAGTGGTCATGAATTAAAAGTGAATCACAAGCTAGTGAATCACGTGACTTTGCAAGAGCAGAGAGCGAGAGAGAGAAGGGGGTAGATGGATGAAGGGTAAGGGAGAAAGTGTAATTCTTGTTTGCCTCAATTCATCCTGAAATCCCTGACAGCAAGCAACCATAAGTCACCAAATAATCGCTCTCGGTAATTTAAAAAGATCCCTCATGTCTCCTTCACCTTCCTAGGCCTTGTTCTCTTTATCTAGCTCAGATATCAGAGTAGAGAAGTCAAAACGTGGTTCATAAACTCAGGGCTTAGTCCATTTTGTTCCTTCTCTATTTATGTATTTTATTCTTTTGGCAGACCATGCTTGTTTAAACATAAATGTAATGTTAATAAATCTATATAGTGAAGCATTATAAAATCAGCTCCTAAATGTCGTTCTAATGTGTGTTTTATAGAAATATTGTAGATGAGCAAACACACAACTTAAATTATACATTCATTGAATAGACGTCTGTCTGGGCAACAAATCATGAAGCAGGGGCGTAGCCATCATTTCAGAAGTGAGGGGGACAGAAATGTTATTGCCCGAAAAAGTGCGGGGGACGAATTTACGTGATATTAAAAGTGTCCCCCGCGTAATCTACGCCCCTGTCATGAAGGGAAGTGATTGTGACAGTAAAAAAATCTCTGCACTTAACAAGGTGTTACTGTGATGTTATTCATTCAAAAGGCCTTTCATGCAATTTGTATGCTTATTTTAGTGTTTAGCGTTGCAATATTTTCAAGAGAAATTCACACTTGTACAACCAGGTGTAAAGTTGTGCAGGGCGACAGAGAAGCTGAAGAATTGAGGCTATCGGTGTGAAACTGAGGAAAGGATTTTACAGTGTGAAAAATAATGCTCATGCATTTACAGGGAAGAGTTCTAATGAGGGCGCACGATATTGATATCTCCATGGGAACAACCCAGGGCACCGCTAACAAACCACGCTCCTGTGTTTTGTAACATTTGTTTGAATATACAAATTAACTAAGGTGGGAAAATATGAATGTAATGTATATAATGCTTGAAAATGTAGAGGTAAATGAGTGGAAGTACATAATTAGTAGTCTAAATATTTGGATGGATGGAGACTACATTTATAGATTACATTTATAATTTGAATGTATAATTTCTTATTTACATTTTTTAATTTTTAGCATTGAAAAATGTTTAACATTGAAAAAATCAGCATTAAAGATGGGGCAACACACAATGCAAAACAGCTGTGTAAGCAGCCCTAAAATTGACCATATATTGATAAAATCAATTTATATGGAAATAAAGAAACAGTATATTGACTATAAAGCCACTTTTGTAATATCTATTCAGTGCTTTCTTCTGCCACAATGATGCAGTGTTGTTATTGTTAACAAAACTATCAAAACTTGTTTTTGTTCATTGAAATGAAGCCCAAATAAAATAAAACTCAAACTTTAAAAAAAATGGATTGAAATAAAATAAAAGGCCGTAAATGACTAAAACTGAAATCAAAATATAATATTTATAATTATTTATAAAAACTAAAAACTAATATAAATGAAAAATTAACATAACAAAATTACAAAATTGTAAATTGAAAATATACAACTAAAAGCTAATTCAAAATATTAATAAATACTACAATAACATAATAATACAATAACACTGCAGTGATTTAATGTCATTTGAATTATCATCATTTGGTAGCTTTTCTCAGCAAATAATGATGTATGACATTAACTGATATTATTAATCTGCATATGATGTAATTGTTTGACAAATTTGCAGGTGATTGACAAGCCCAACATATTTTCTCCTAGTAAGAAATAAAATGTTATTGTAAAGAAGGTTTCTCAGGTCTCAGCATTTCCTCAGAAGAACTTGTCTGTGTGTGTGTGTGTGTGTGTGTGTGTGTGTGTGTGTGGTTGTCTCACCAACAAACTACACACCCTTGTCATGTTCCTGTCACATCTGGAGCTGAGAAGAAAGATGAGTCCTCACGCAGAATGACACAATGTCTCAATGTGACTGATAGAAAGGTAGAATGTGTCTGCAGCACTGGAGAAATCAATCCTTCCCTTCGTCTGCCGTCTGCCTCTCTTCCCTCTCAAACCGCATAAGCTGAACCCTCCCCTCCATGATTATATCAAATCTTTTTTATCAGCTCTTTTTATCGTTTTTAACTGCAATTAAGGCAAAGTTCATCTCATTGTCAAAAAGTCTCCTTTTGTTCTGTGAAGAGGGGAGCCTGGGTCTATTGCGTATTTGTGTGTGTGAAACACGGACAGACGTGTGCAGGCTTCCGGAGGGATTCTTTGTGAAAATGTTGTTGTGTATTTATTTTTTTTATGTGTTATGACACTGTTTGGACTGTGCGACTGATTTCCATCCCCCATGAGGCTTTGGGCTTTGTCTAGCTGGATTCGAGGGCGGTAAATAAGTGCTAATGGAAGTGAATGGGAGGGACTTGGGGAGCGCTCTCTGTCATCACTTTAGAAGGTTGTGACCCCTGAGCGCAGTGACACCGAGCTGCTAAATTATTCAGCCGTCGTCTCGCGCAGGGCCTTGGGAGGAGTCGAGGCTGTGATTGCTGGGAGCTGACTGACTGACATTTGCACATGAAAATCGGCTTGGTTTTCCCCTCCGAACACTGGTGCTGCTTAAGAAAAACAGCGCAAGGCCTCTGTGGGGAGACGGAGGGCAAGGTACTGTAATGACAGCACCCTCATCCGACTAACACACCACGCGAGGCCTGCCAATGAGAACAGCCTCGTGAGATTAGCGCCAAAATCATTTAAAAATCATCTTTCCTATGGATCTGACACAGCTTAGGCCGAACAGCTATTAAACACGCAAATAGCAGCTTTTAATAATGATCATTCTGGTAAAACATCTTTGTCTGTGTACATACATTTGCAGGTAATTTGCTGGTCCTGCCCAAGAAGGGCTGCAATACCTGGTGAAAGCTATCTGTAGCATTCCTGTTCATCTCAATGGCAGTTGCTCAGCTGGTGGCTGAAATCTACTTTTTTTTTTTTTTTTATGTTTCTATGGAATTTCTTTCATTCTTGGGGCTTAGTCTGTTAAGGTCCATTTTATGTCTTTTGCTGCACGCACCTATCCTAAAGTCTTAATAAAGTCTTTTTTAACACTGTCTTATACCTGCATGTTATATGAGAACTGTAACTAAGATGCAACGATATTCAAATTTAGCTGATAAGCTGATATTTATACACTATTACGGTATAGACTACCGTTCAAAGGTTTAGGGTCTGTATGATTTTTAAAAGAAATTAATATTTTTATTCAGCAAGGATGCATTAAATCGGTTAAAAGTGACCGTAAAGACATTTATAATGTTACAAATTAAATTGTTCTTTTAAACATTCTATTCATCAAAGAATCCCCAAAAAAGTATCACAGTTTTCACAAAAATAGCAGAACGACTACATTGATAATAATAAGAAATGTTTCTTGAGCAGCAAATCAGCATGTTAGAATGGTTTCTAGGATCATGTGACACTGAAGTCTAGAACAATGACTGTTGAAAATGTAGCTTTGCCATCACAGGAATAAATTACATTTTTAAATTATTAATTATATTAAATTAATATCTTCATACAAATATTTCATAATATTACTGTATTCATGGTCTTAGAAAAACATATTGGTTGATATTGGTAGACTATAATGTGCATCTTTAATAAGATGAGTAATGAATTATAAATATTTTACAAATGTAATACTGACCCTAACAGAAAGCATGAGTGCCATACTGTTGCTATGGTTATCTCCTTAATCGCAATTTCTGTTTGTAAAGGTCAATTTGGCAGGAGGTGAAAATGCAATTTTTTATTATCATTTGAAATCATATTGAAATGTTCCTTATGTAAAATGTAGCATCAAACTGGTCTAATACGTAATATCCCTCCAACATTTTATTTTGGCATCCTTTGCAGGGGTTAAATCTTTGATTTGGAAGGTCGGACTACCCTAAATCCTCCAATAATTTATAGTTGTTTTATGTCAGGTTTTAGTGTTGTAGATAGAGCTGATATTTTACTGCTTCTTCAGGCTTGGGTTTATGCAGTCTGACAGATATTTGCCCATGTATGGACTGATTACCTTTGAGACAAGTCTTCAAATCCAGAATGTCAGGGTAATGAGACCAAGTCCAATTAGTTAATCCTCTGAGCCAATAAAACCGATAGGCAGTTTGTACAGGGTGAAATGTAAGTAAGATGCTGTTATTTGTGTTTCAGCTGCTGTATACTGTAGTTGAGGGATGGTTCTTGTGTTATATATCCGTTTAAGATAAAGAAATAATCTTTTTAAGCTACAAGAATTTTTTCCCCCTAAATATTCATGGCCTTTAGATCAATCTCATCACCTTTAGAATGGAGATTCGAATGATGACTTTTGCAAATAAATAACAAGCAGCACTAACATTTGTCCTCTAAGAAGATGAATGTGGACTTAACGAGAGAGTAAGTTGTGCCGTTGCAGACTTTCAGCATGCTTGACCATGTCTTTCTGTTTGAGAGAGGGAAAGCAAGGGATAAGTGGACAGAGAGAGGAAGGTACAAAGGGAAGGAGAAAGAGAGAGAGAGAGAGAGAGAGGGAGGGAGAGAAGGGGGGTAAGAAAGACACAGAAGGGGTGGAGTGCAAGGCAGATGACAAATTGTGATTAATAAATGTGGTACGGGACGGCAGTGTGGAACGATGCTTATTAATGGAGAGAATTAGAGTGGCTGTGCAACTCAATCTACACACTGTCACTCTGCATCAGGCACCATGATCAGAGTCTAATAAAACAGCACAACAGAAACACACACACACACACATATACAGGCTCACCTACGCTTCCCCTTCTCTATCGAACACACAAACAAAAATCATTTTTTCTTATTTCACAGGGAAATATCTAAACACTAGATTAGATTTTAAAAGTTTCGAAATTTACATTAGAAGCAAAATTGCATTTTATCTAATTATCATATTGTAGGATATCAGACCGAATCAGACAATCTAAGATTTGGTCAAAACATGGTTGAAACACGAGGAGCCGAATTCCACAGGGGCCCAAGACACAGGATGTTCGTAAATCACTTTAGACGATTGCTTTTATTTATATCATTTGAATTTAAAGAAGCAAAATTGCATTAGATATTCCGATTTTTTAGATATTCCGATTTTGTATTTATTTTGAGATTTTAAATTTACTTTAGAAGCACTATTGCATAATATATTTAGAATTGTTTTCATAGAATATACTGTATCTTGAATCTTTTATCTTAGCATTTTTTTATTTAGATCTTTTATTTTATTTCAATAATTAAGATAATTATTTATATAATATTATGCAAAACAAGACATGAATACGTTTTCGGAGTGCACTTAAGTGGACATATACTGACAATGAAACTGCATTTTATTTTACCCTGTTATCATGACATCTTTAGACATAACAGTTTTTATTTAGAGAATTTGAATTTACATTAGTAGCAAAATTACATTAGATATTCAGAACTATTTAGAGAATATGTCTTAAATCTTAGTTTATCTTTATTTATTTATATTGAGATTTTAAGTTTATATTAGAAGCACAGTTGCAAATGATATTCAGAATCATTTTTAGTTAATATATCTTGACTATTTTATCCTATAATTTTTTAGATTACTGCAAAATAAGACAAGAATACTTTTCTTTCTTTCTTTTTTGCAGTGCACATAAATGGATATATACTGACACCTCTCACACCGTTTTCTCTCTCTCTCACTCATGAAACATACAGATATTTACCTGACATTTATTTGTCATCCTTTTTTTTTTTTTTTTTCAAATTTGCATACAAAAAGCAAACTCTCCTTGACATAAACCAACATCTGGTAATTACATCCTTTCATGCACATTCAGTGTATACTGTATGAATGCCAAAGTGAACCCATTTCTTCACTTATACCTTGTTCCTGAAAGTCCAAAAGGCCTTTGACTCAGCACCTGGTGATGTTTTATTAATCTTTTTCCAACACCATAACCCTCAGAGGCACTGATCTATAGGCTGTTATATTTTAGATCAAGATCCATTCTTTTCCTCCAGGGCAGAGGTCAGGTCACCTCTCCTTTGACCATTTGGGAGACTCTGTCAATATTTGCTGTTTAACCGAGCGTTAATTCATGTCCTCATTTCTTTTTACTACCCGGTATTCTCATCGTCCAAAATGTAACATAAATAACGGAGTATAAATCATTCTTCACACCTACTCAGAGACATGGGCGGATCTATGCACATAATCCATGTTTCAATATGTGTCGCAGCAACACTCATGGGATCTTGTGTCTGGTAAAGATTAGTGAGTCTGTATGTGTTCATGTGGAGAATGCATGCGGTTTTCTTATTTTCCACCAATTTAGTGTTGGAAACCTAGATATATAGATGAACTGAAAATACAGACAATGAAGAGATTTCTTTTAAATAACAGAATGCACTTACTAGGTCTGTAGTATATAATATGTACAGTATACAGTGCACACCATGCTAATTTTCTATATGCATGGAATGCCTTCTAAACTTGCCAAACTGCACAGTGTACATCAGAGCACACTGTATGGAATATGTATCCCACAATTCAATGTGCTCTACCTTCCATTTCCACTAGAGATATGTTTTAAAGCAATTCTGACTTTACATCTCACAACTGTAAATTTATATTTCACAATGACTTATATCTTGAAATGTGCCTTTATATCACACAATGTGACTTTAATTCCTATTTTAATCTCACATTTGCTTTTCTATTTGTTTCTTTGAGGTGGATCTATGTTTTGACATATTTGATTGGAGTGATAACATAGATCCACCTATATATTTCAATATATTTCTTTGTTTGAAACATTTATCGGTGCGTAATGCACTAAATGGTTAACTTGTGACATGTTTCTCTTGCAGATTGAATACAAAGAGGGACTTTGAAGGTGAACATCCAGTGGATCACATTGTCCCTGCCTCGTTCTCGTACTCCATATAGTGCCGTACTAGCCTGGTTGATCTGACACATACAATATTTCCACAACACTGTGTTGTAAGACTAGAACTAAATTTATTTCCAAGGAAACTGTCCAGATATTGCTTCCCCAGTGTCATTCAATACAACTCTCGACAGTTGTACGTCAAGCAACAGTCGATGAAAGCCAAACAGCGATCTATAGATGCATGATATGAAACAACCATCAACAGTTTACTTGAGTCATCAATGACAGAAAAAGGTACATCATCTAAAGGCTAAAATGAGTCAGATGCAACAATTCTCAAGCCTAGCTTAGTGCATGACAAAAACGAATGACTAAAGCCGGCAGTGGATTATTAAATGAAGAATTTTTACCAAAATGGTAACTGTGGGGTAAACTGTGCCAGATGCTTTGGGGTCACTGGCTCAACTACATTACAGGAGAAAGAGAAACGAGAGACAGAGTGGTGAAACGAGACCTGAAAAGAAGTGCGAATGACAGACAGCTCAGAGACGTGCATTTTTTAATATTAATCATCTCAGTAATATTTTAACAGCCACTAAAAATCCAATTCTCACTATATTGCCTATGTCTCCTGGCGATGATTATACATCCATTGTGGTTAAACCCGCACTGTGTGTGTGTGTGTGTGTGTGTGTGTGTGTGTTTCTAATGGAAGAGACTGACTGGCACATGAGGTGGGAGTGACAGTGTTTAACTCAACACTGTAACACACATATACTTCTTACTTGAGGAGCATTTTCTGCACCTATCTCCCCAGACCGTTCTTTTCTCTGTGCACTTCTTTTGTTTTTCTCTCTGCTGGCACTGGTCATATTGGAGGAAGAGGTGCAGAGAGGGGTGGCTGATGGAGAAAAAAAAGCCCCCCACTACCACCTCCACCATTAAACTTTAAAAATGCAGATGTGTGATTAAGTCTGACGGGGAGGCAGACTGGATGAGTTACAATTAATTCTCAATGGATCTGTTACCAGACCCAATATTTAAACACTAGCATTAGCCTTCAAACTGACTGCAAGGTGCTATGCAAACTCTGTGTGAATGTGTTCGTTTAGCCTATTTTATATGGGTCAGTTTTAATGTTGTATTGACATTAAAAAAAATCCATCATAACAGACCTATTTGTCAGCTGTTCTAGGTCTATGTAATATATCTGTTAGTTTGTTGCTGATAGATTTTATTCAATAATCCAATTTAGATAGAGAAAGAGAGCGAGGGAGAGCACAGTGGTCTCAGTGTCTTTCACTAATGAGCTCTGAAAGCTAGAGAAATCGAGCCACACACACAATGGCCTCGAAAAGTCACAGTGCTCCATCTTTAACCCAAACAGATAGAGTTCCCCAGCCTTTTTTTCTGTGTCGTCCACAAGAGTTTTTTGTTAATAAAATGGCTTGTTTTTAAAAGCATTAGTCAACATATAGACTGCTGACATGATAAACGATTAACATTTACACCACTTTCCCCCATTAAATGATGAATAAGTTGGAAAAACACAACGGTTGTGTCTCAAACCAAGTGTGCTGCTGCCGAGTCAGCCAGCGTCTTTGGGCATCGCACGCGCGTTTTAGGTAGGCAGCTCAGTGCCGTTTGAGACAGAGCCAGTGAGAGGAGCGAGCGAGGACGAGATGGGATGGAGGGATGGAGGGAGGAGTCGACCGGATGGAAGAAAGGGACAGTGTGAGTGTGTGTGGAGTGAAAATCTCACAGGTGTCGGAGTCAGAAGTCCAGCGCTGTTGCGGTTTTATTATTTCTCTCGACAGAACGAACGACAAAAGCGGAAGTTTAACTCAGGCGTGCAGTCAGTAACAGTCTGTGGAATAAATAAGGTCAGAAGTGCTGATAGCCGCAACTTAATTAAGTTAACTAATCTTATTTGACTGGTTAAAGCATTTAAAATCGTTATTCTGCGATTCAGTCTCTTGTTGGAGTAAAGAGAGGAGTCTTCGTCTGCTGAAGATGCGCATGAATTACATTCAGCTTTAATTTGCTCCGGAGCTCAGCAAATGAAAGGACAAACATCAGAGGAAGATTTTTAATCCTAAAGATCTTCAATAAACATTGAAGTGAAGGTAATTTGTCTCTTTAATGCCTTTGTTTAGTGTACTTGAATTTGCGCACTTGTGTCATAGGCTACTTTCACAGGTGTTATTTCGCGCGCTTCACTGAATGTATAAAAAAAATATTTTTATGGTATTGATTTAATAATTGATTTGTTTATTTGTGCGTATTTCTCCTGATTAGGACAAACATTTTGCAGCAAAAACTTAATGCCAGTTGGCCACTATGAAAATCAGTGGTCATTCTGATAGATAAATAAATAAATATGTTTTGTGAAAGTGAGAAGTGAAAGTGACGTGTGGCCAAGTATGGTGACCCATACTTGGAATTAGTGCTCTGCATTTATCCAATCCAAAGTGCACACACACCGTGAACACACACCCGGAGCAGTGGGCAGCCATTTATGCTGCGGTGTGTGTGTGTGTGTGTGTATACATACATAACATGAAATATAGCCTTCACAAATTTTTCTTATTGTCTTTTTGTGTTTTTCCTCCTCTAGTTCTGTTTCTGTGGAATTTTCCCTGCCCCG
Organism: Sinocyclocheilus anshuiensis; assembly: GCF_001515605.1. Lineage (NCBI taxonomy): Eukaryota > Metazoa > Chordata > Actinopteri > Cypriniformes > Cyprinidae > Sinocyclocheilus > Sinocyclocheilus anshuiensis. Next base: position 1,341,578 of record NW_015544165.1, read on the forward strand.
CCAGAGCGACTACAGGGGTCTTCCATATATCCCTTAAAAAACAAATAATAATAATATTCTGAAGGATCAATACATTGTGGCTCATCAGGTTTTGATGCAGGGCGTTGGACAAATTTCATTGTGCGGGATCAGTTTATTTTGAAATGTGGAACATTGGATGACAGATTGTTTTGGCACATCTTTTAGGTATTTGGTTGAATTTTGTTTTGCAAGCAGATAACTTTGTGATTTCGTCTAGCCTCTCATGAACTGAATTTTGCAATTGCTCAATTGCACATCTTTTGTTAGGTGGACAGGAACTTTGAAGTGGAAAAACCAAAAACAGTTCATTTTTGTTCACTTAATGCAAAAGAAAACCTCAAAGCATCTTCTGTGTATTGGAGAATTCATTGTATATTTAATGTTAACAAACAAGGGGATGAATGAAAAGATCCGTATTGCTATTTACAAAGAAATTCCAACACTTTAAAAACACCATATTGCATTGTATTGCTAGTGTTCCCAAATAATAGGTGACCATAAGCTGTGTTCCCGTAATCATCTTTCTTAATCATTCTTTTCCGTGCCACACCTTTCTGTTGCAGCCTCCACTGTTCCTTTTCATTCTTCCAGATTTTCCTGTGGCTCTCCACTCTGTCCTACCACAAGTCCCATTGCACCCTCTCCTTTCTGTATGCTCCACGCTCTTCTTGGTCTCCTTGTCTCATCCATAAATTCATCTGCTATCCTTCTCCTCACTGGCCTTATTCCTCTATAGATATCTGTGGCTCTTTGGCTGTTATTTTGTACCCCAACATACATTTGCTTTCACACTTTAGCGAGTTTTTCTCCACCTTTCACGCTGGCGGGCACCATTCCATCTAAAGGAGAGGAGGACTTTCTAACGCTTGCTGCCTCCCGGCTCAGTCGTCGCAAGCGTGTCATAGGAGCAGCCGTGGGTGTGGCCATGGTTCTGATTCTCCTGGTCACCATCCCTTTACTGGTCCACACCACTAAAGGAGGAGGAGCCGGCAACGCAGGAAGCCATTATGAAATGCTAGGAAGATGTCGGATGGTTTGTGACCCCTACACCACATCTCATGGCCAGGAGCTAACGGCTGTTTCACCCGCACCGCCTGATTTTCCAAACCGGAAAGGGAAATCTGGGTATCGGGGACCTCCGGGAATACCAGGACCACCTGGTCCACGAGGACCACCTGGAGAGCCTGGAAAACCAGGTCCACAAGGGCCCCCAGGTCCTGGGCCTGGTGGTTACGTGCCATCATTCTACAGCCCTAAGGTTGCGTTTTACGCAGGCCTGCGCAAGCAACATGAAGGCACTGATGTGCTCAAGTTTGATGATGTGGTGACCAATGTTGGCAACTACTATGAGCCCAGCACTGGAAAATTTACATGCCCTCTACCTGGTATCTACTTCTTCACATACCATGTCCTGATGAAAGGAGGAGGTGGGACCAGTATGTGGGCAGACCTCAAGAAGAACGGACAGGTAAGAATTTATCATTGTTTGTGGTTGAAATGAAATCTTTGGCTCAAGGAAAATTCACCCAAAAATGAAAAATGCTGTAATCAAATTTTGGGGAATGCATTTTGTATGCATTTGGATGCATTTTGTAAGAAATAACAATAATTGATTATTATAATATTAAATATTATTAATTGTAAATAAATAAAAAACTTTCAGCATGTTTAATCAAGGATAAAACTGGTAATACGTGTATGTACAGTATGTGTGTGAGTTTGATGATGTGGTGACCAATGTTGGCAACTACTATGAGCCCAGCACTGGAAAATTTACATGCCCTCTACCTGGTATCTACTTCTTCACATACCATGTCCTGATGAAAGGAGGAGGTGGGACCAGTATGTGGGCAGACCTCAAGAAGAACGGACAGGTAAGAATTTATCATTGTTTGTGGTTGAAATGAAATCTTTGGCTCAAGGAAAATTCACCCAAAAATGAAAAATGCTGTAATCATTTACTCACCCTCATGTCATTCCAAACCTGTATGACTTTCTTACTTCTGCAGCACAAAATGAAGATATTTTGAAGAATGTTTCAACTGATTGGTCCATACAATGGAAGTCAGTGGGGTCCAAAACAACACTGAACCTCACTGATTTTCATTGTAGAGACAAAAAACGTGAGACATTTATCAAAATATCATCTTTGTGTTCTACAGAAGAAAAAACATGCATACAGGTGTGTAATGACATGAGTGTGAGTAAATGATGAAATAATTACATTTTGGTGGCTTCATTATAGACATTATGTGTGCAGTCAAATGTAGGAAGTAGTTTCTTCTTTCCTCAGTTCACTATATTGAGCTTCACCACTAAGGTCAACTTCATTTAGAGGAGTCAGAATAGTTGGATTATGAGCTTTTTTTCTTATTAAAATTCCTATTAAATTATATAATTGATTACCACCGCACTAAATAACATGGAAGCAAATTGGACGCAGATGTATTGTTTTGCAAGGCTGACCAGGAGAAGACTAAAAGGAAAATTGTGACGTTAATATCCTATCTGTTTGTCCAAACTATCTCAGTTGCATTGCCATATGTTTTGACAATTTAATAACATCATATTTACATCTCACTCATCACCTAAAAATGTGTCATACGACTCAGCAGCCAGAGCTGTCATGGTATGGTCTACTGCCAGTTAAATAATGAATGTACAAAAAATTAAGTTTCCACATTTAGTCATTCATTGATTCATTGACATTAATTAAAGTCTGAAGGCAGGAAATGAGCAACACAGGAAAAGGTTTATCTGTAGAGTTTTTAAGTGACTGTATGACCTTTGTATATCAAGACACACTCTTGGACCTTTTTATTTGACAGGCAATCGTAACATATTCTTTTATGAACAGTTTTACCCAAGCACACTATAAATGTTTATTTGTATTTCACTGTGCAATGAAAGCCTGGTGTTATGTTGTAAAAAAACAAAAGAAACAAAACTCTGGTTTAATATAGTGGACCACCTGTAAAATTGATTAGAGACATAGTAGATTAAATTGGTCTGACCTGTACAGTTTTGTATTATCATGCAAGCCTGCTTCCCCTGTTAAATCATTCATAACTCTTAGATTGAATCCCCCTGCATGCTATACTCGCCCCCTTCTATTGCATGTTCATTGATTGCTCATTAATTATCTTTTCGGTCCACTCAATTACATCCATTTCGAGCACATCAGGTGGCACTGCTTCACTCCTCTGTAGGACCAGAAATGTAATAGAGAAATGTGTGGGTTAACTGCTCACTACACCAAATAAACTGCAAATGGAATGACACTTCCCCAAGCACCTAAAATACAGTTAGCAGTCCATTTGTGATGCTCCATTTTTGTAGCCTTTAAGATTTTAAAGAGCTCATAGGATGCTGATTTGTGCAGTTACCTATGGAAAGTACAGCGCATGTAAAAGTGAAAAGGATGCTAGATTGTTTTGACAGATGCTGAGAGACTGGAATTCTCAGATGTGCCATCTGAAAGCAGACAATGGTCCGTTGGGATTAGGAGGTTTATGTTAATTTGTAAAAGGTTATTTTTGAATGCTGACAAAATGATGTTCAAACAGCCATGTCTATTGAATATTATAGGCCAATTTCCGAAACACAGAGTTCACAGAAATTCAAAGGCTTTGGAGTGGAGAATCACCATTGTGCAGTTTTACTCATGAATGGATGTAGACTCTTCTACGAATATACATATAAGGGTGTTTCTTCAACTAAAAGCACTGTTAGGTAAAATTTTATTAATACATGTTTTCTCTTTTTCTTTGTGTTATAGCTTATGAAGCAGCTTCATGCTTATTCGTTAAGAGATCACAATTTCAATTCAAAATCCCATGTGAAAAAAAAACTGTGCCACAGATAGCTGTCCTTTCAGATTTTGCTACACCAGTAGGTGGCAACAAGTGATTATGAGTGACTCATTGAATCACTCATTTCAACTGATTCATTCAAAAACGTTGATTCATTCAGAAATAAAACAAGTAACAATCTTTAGCAGCAAGTTAAACAATTATTTAGTTCAGATTAATAAACATTTGTAGTGTTTCAGTGGTCTGCATATTACCTTAAAATGCTGAATATTTTATGTAAACTTTTACTATAGGCAATTTTTGATTTACATATTTGTGTACATATTTTGATTCACATACTTCTTTTTGTTTATTTTTTTAATAGACTTAAGAAAAGATATCTTTTTGTTAGGATTTTTCACTGAAATAATATTTTTCTTCAGAATCATAAAAGAATGATAATCTGTATTATTATAAAAAAAAATTTCAATACATTTTTTATTTAAAAAAATTCTAATGCCTTTATGTATAGAGTTTATTGCTTTACCCTTGGCCCAGATCCAGATGTTTTCAACATTAAAATATGAAAATCCATCCTAAAAATATTATGTTTTTAGAACTATGACCTCAAATAAGCTTGATCATTTTAATGCTTATATTTTATATTGAACATTGTTAGTAGACAAATGAATTAAACTAGTGAGAAAAGTGTGTTTTAAGGGAATTGAATTTTTAAAAGCCCACATCAATAAAAGTGACTGTCGTTGAAGAAACACTCACAAATATGTAATTTTACAGGAGAATCTGTAAAGGAACAAGACCAAAATAGAAAAAATAAGCAGTGAAATATATCATAGTTTTTATCCTTCATCTTGAAAACAAGTTTTGACACAGTCATCTTGCATCTTCATTGTTGTGGCCATGTTCAGTATGGCACCCCAGTGGGCGGCTCACAAGCTCAAGTGCACAAGTAAATTGTGAGACAGACTGAGAAGGACGCAAGGGTAGCCATGACAGTTAAGAGTATGGCAGAATCACCCAGGCTGGTTGACAGAAAGATCAAGGAAGGAAAGGAAGATAGATGGCTTAATAGAAAGCTGCAGACAGTGGGCAGAGAGACGAGACTTCTGGGAGGCTTGTACGCATGGACAAAAATGAATACACAGACAGATGGAGAAGCACCAAACATGTCATGGTTTGACAGGTTAACAAGGCATCTTAAAGATAAAAAGACTGGATCCTGACATTAGCATTTGTTTGCTAATAATGACTGTCTGTGAATGTTAGGGTGCTAATTTAGAGAAAAAAAGTATCTCAGGTATCCTCTAGAGTGTGGCATGCATGTTGTCGTACCTGGTTGCAGGCCCGTGTGACCATCTGGCTGATCATTGTCTGTGCAGTGGTTTTGACAGATAGTGGAAGCTGGTCTCTTGATACCGACTGGTGCCATTGTGATGGTCTGCTCGTTGTCGGACCTCAGACGTGTGAGGCTAAAGTGTCGCAGGAGTGTGGTGAGAGTGTCACTGTTGAATGATTGTGAGTTAGCACTCTTTGGTACCACCTGAAATGGAAATGATGTAGGTGGATAATCATAGAAAGGTCACAGGTCAGCAGGACTAAAAACTAAAGAATCTTTGATATCATTTAAATCTGTCTTATAGGGATGATGATTCAATTACAGGACTTTTTCTTGATTTTAGAGAGAACGTTTTTTAAAAAACAATAGATTATATTCAATTTTCATTATGTTTCTTTAATGACGTTTTTCCTATATATATATTTTTAAAAGGTCAAAATTTGACAGCTATTTTGGGTGTCACACACCCAGACTTTTTGACTTCCCCTCTGTTTTACAATTTCTACAAGTTAATTAGAATTTGTAATTGACAATGTCAATAACTGTTTTATTGACAGTGTACACTATATATATATAAAAAGAAACATATAACAATATATATTTGAATATATAATATATACATTATAACACATATCATTTGTTACATCATTTTAGAAAAAAAAATAGGCTTTCGAAACAATGTCAGATTTGTTTATGGTGGAAATGAGATGTGACAGGAAAATTTAATTAAGAAACAATCCATTTCTGTTTATTTTTATTTTTTTAAATAAATTTAAAACATGTCACTAACTAAAGAGTGACCCATATTTCACTGACTTTTTGTTTATGTTTAGTAAATTTTTTTTGTTTATCTGTACTTAAACTGTACCAATATATCATAGTAGATGAATGTCATTTTTTGTTACAATAATTCATTTGTTGAGTTACAGATGGAAAGGATTAGTGGTGTGATCATAATAGTGGCCTCTTCAATATTTAATGAGGTCATCTTCATTTTTCTTGTAATTAATTTGGTATATTGCACACTGAAGGAGATTCATAATGAAATTTCATCATTGTGAATTTAACCACTGTATCACAGCATCTGCTACAACCGAAGGGAATTCTATACGCAAGAACAGATTTTTACTTGTCAGATCCCATCCCAGTGTCGTTAGGGTCAAAAATCGCACATCAATTAATAATAACTTCTCATTTTTATTCTGTATAAGTCCTCTACTGAAGGAATAACTGCATAAAGGTCTATAAACATATGGAGAGATTTGTTAAAAGGATTTGATGCTGCTAGCGTTATTGGTGGCGCTTTTATCGAGCTTGTAGAATTATGGTTTGTTTGCCTTAATGCTACTGCGAGTCAAAATATGACACCAGGGTCATACATGATCTCTGATTTAGCATCTACATGCTTCTTCCTCATCATTAACGTGCTGTGAGCTGTTAATCTTTTAATTTATGGTCCCTCAGCTTCGATGTAGGTTCCCAAACCTTAGTTTGAACCTCTGTTCAAAGTAGATTAATCTACACTCTGTCCTTTCTGTTGCTTAATCGTTCCACCATTTATTTTTCCCCCTTTTCACCTGTCACACGCTCTTTTAATAGACCTCCAAAAGGTCGAGCTCTTTCACACGCTAGTGTTAAAAATGCCATCGCCTGTCTGTTAATGACCAGTACCTGCTCTAATAAATGTCTCCCAGTGCAGTGACATGTACATAGTCTGGTAGAAATATAATGAGTGTCTTTGGTCATCTCTAATTGTGGTGATCTCTAATTGCACGCCTTTTAATTGACCATATGCACGGAGCGTTCTTTAGAACTTCCGCATAAATAGACCAGCTCATAAACTTCCGGTGAAATGCCATTTGATGTTGTGGTATATATAGGTAGAGACTCTTGAGACCCTCACAGAAATCTCTCCTGCCTCGTTCTTGTCAGAAACTAAGAAACAAATTAATTGCAACACTGTAAATAATGATAACTGCTGACAACTAAATACTACCGTTACTGTTTAGGCTAATGTTAGCTAGCTAGCGATGCTATCTCGTAAACAACACACTCTAAAAAATGCTGGGTTAAATACAACCCAGTGCTGGGTAAAATAGGGACAAACCCAGCAATTGGGTTGTTTTGACCCAGCGGTTGGGTTACTACCCAGAAGGTTGGGTTAAACATTTAACCCAACCGCTGGGTCAAAACAGCCCAGCTGCTGGGTTTGTCCCTATTTTACCCAGCACTGGGTTGTATTTAACCCAGCATTTTTTAGAGTGCACCATATTGATAGTCAATAACTTACCTTCATAGTCTTGAACACATTTTTAAAACACTTATAATATTTTAATTTTATTTTTATTTTATTATTTCTCAACTCTACAGCTTTGCAGTAAAATTCACTTTAAAGTTTCACTTTTCATTCATAAAGATGACCTGAAAAAATGTGCCAAAAATGTCTCCTGGCGGAAAACAAAGACTTTTAAGATGAAATTATAATGAAATTACCATTATAACCAGTAGATGACAGCAGAGGATCACTCATTAGCTCAGTTGCCATTTCAACTCCATAGTTTTTTTCACGTCTTGCTTTTGGATTTATTATGAAATTACTATTAGAACAAATATTATAACAAAGTCTCATGTCATTTAAAAAATAAATAAATAAGCCCAGACACCAACAGCCTAGAAGGGTAAATTATTTAAATACTTAACTAATTAACTACAAATTAAAGTTCAGTTATTAATGGTATAACAATTAAATAATAATCCATTAAATATTTTGAAATATTTTTAGATTTAATTTAAAAACTAAATTTTTAAGTTTTATCTTTAACTAGAAGCTGCTAAATATATTCCGCCAACAGACTTGTTACTGCTGTAGTTTTGTTACTCTGAACTTATTCTGAATCACTTAATGCACAGCTCTGAGTGGATTCACTCACTTAATTTTTTACGCTCATGTTCATTCCACAGAGGTCGTTCCTGTAACTGTACACGTGGATGTTTGGTCCTCTTATACAAACAAAACTTTTCTTCATATTGTGAATGGATTATGTAGAGAAACCGAGCAAAGGGCGCTCCCGTTATAGCACAGTTGATTTTGACAGTTGACCGGAAATGCTGGCTTATCTAAAACCAGGAAGTAACCGTGCATATAGTCAATTGCTAAATAGTTTTAAGGGAAATCATATAAACTGATTAAAAATAAGTCAAATGGAATGCATAGGTGACATACACATTACATTTTACATGGTGTCACTTGTTAAAGGGATAGCTCAACTAAAAATGACAATTCTGACGTCATGTATTCACACGTGCATGAGATTCTTTTCTTTCTTCTGCAAAGCATAAAAGAAGATGGATGTTTTTTGAGTCAATGACAGTCAATAGGGACAAATGTTGTTTTGAACCCCAGCATTTTTCAAAGCATCTTCTTTTGTGTTGTAATGGTTTAGAATGACATGAGAGTGAGCAAATGATGACAAAATGTACATTTTAGGTGAACTAACCCTTTAACCAGTTGATTATATCCATACAGTGATTGAACCTATGTTCACAGAGCTTGTAACCGCTGTTATAGTGCGCACTATTAGTATTAGTATGCAATGCCACGCTTGTACAGTATGCCAATTAAGCATAACTCTCTTAAGAAGCGAAACAAAATTGATTCTCCCTTTGAGGCAAAACGGAGCTATTCAATAAAGGTTCCATTTTTTTTTTTTGCTTAAGTCTTTTCCCTCCCCTCCCATGTGCTCAGTCCCTTAGGTAAGTTTAAGAGCTAGTTTTCCATTGTCTCCGCTCTAAGAGGTCTGTATATCTCGGAGAATGAATCCTGTCAGTTTTATTACCGCTGGAGCATGGCACCACTGATAAAAACAAGACTTCATATACCCTTGCATCTTGCTGCTCTCACAAAATAGCCTTGCTTGATCAGACTGTTATCCGAACCTCCCCCTCCTATTTTCTCCTTAAACCCTTGTCTTTCTCCTCGGCTCTGGTTATGTATAAAATGCTGCCGCAGATGTGCCCCCCTCCATCCTTCCCCTCCCTGTAATGAAAAGGTCTGGCAGAACAAGCCCCCAGCAGGCCCGAGGGTCCTTGCTCGCAGCCGGCGCTGAGATCAAGTCAGCGTGGCGTTTCACAAGTAGTCGGCTCTCATGTCAATATCCATCTCCAGTGCAGTCAACGGTAATCCTAAAATGCCTCTCTCCCTCTCCCTCCAAGACAAGCTTTCATATCACTTATATTTGATAAATGCCGGGAAGCATCTAACAAGCGCCCTTTGTGGGAGATGTCTAAACCCCGGGCGCTCAGATTCAGTGTAACTGATCCCAAAAATACAAGATGAGAATCAATGGAAGCGAAGAAAGGTCTTAAATGGTCTTTGCCGGATGTCTGCTAATTAAAGTGACCGCTCGCGTTGTCGTATCGAACACAGGGGTATGCCGGAGGGAGAAACTGCCCCTTTGCCCACTTAGCCAAAATAATGAGGGGAATGACGTACACTGTGCGTTGATAGGGAGAGGAGGCCAGGCCGTCACTGTCAGACGTGGAATGATGTGCACACCATATTGACCCCCTCAATTTTATGGTCTTTTTATTTTATTTTCTTAAGTCATTGTGTCATTGCAGTAAAAATAATTCAGATGTGACATACTTTGATGTGTACTATAAAGAAAATATCATTGTTGCACTAGCTGGTATTCACATTCAGTCACACATACCAATGACAGCATTCATTCACCCACTCAATATTTAGATTATTGACCGGTCCACTGTGTAGATCACTGTAGTGTGGGTGTTAGATCTGGATGTGAAAGATTGTGTAGTTGTTTCATTTTTTTTTTTTTATGTGAGATATAGTTGGAATAGGGGTTTCTCCAGGGACTGGCAACCCAACACAACTGTTTGATGCAAACTGAACAGGGACAAGCCAAAAATGCTGTTCACATCACACATCAACACAATGAATATCTTCAGGTGAAATAATATGATTGTTTACACATCTAAACTTCCAGCCATAGTAGTAGTAGTAGTATATTCATTGTGATTTGATTAATAGATTTAATTTAACTATTATAATTAAAGTAATAAATAATATTTGTAATAATACCTATTATTATTATTATAACAATCATGATTTTATTAATATAGTTAATTATTATAATTAATATGATCAATAATAATTGCTATTTTCTGATTAATAAAACATCTTTCATTATGATTTTTTTGACTACTACTGTTATCAATAATATTCACAGTTAATGTTATGCTTTTTATTGTCATAAAATAAAATAAATATTTTAAAACTCAGTTCTTATAATGAACACTTAAAATAACCAATGTAAATCCAATATTGGTTGATCACTGGTCATTATAGTCACTGGTTATTTAAATTTATTATTTTTATTTTTTTTGCAAATAGAGTCCATTTTGAAGCTGCATGTCTCTACACATGCTTGTGAAAACGTGCAAGGGTATTTTTCAAATTGCAAATGACAAATATCTATCACTGCTCTGCAAAATCAATTTAAAACTGATATATTTGTCCTACAGTGCTGCATTTTAAACCTCCCTAACATCATTATACAGATTGGTATTCAATAAAGCATCTAAATGGCGGTAGTCTCCACTCAGGACATTGTGCAGACGTTGACAGTATCGTGATGGTAATGGAGTGGGGCTATTAGATTACAGATATGGGAAGGAGTTTATCTCGGTCTGGGGTCAGTGTGTTTTATGTGGGCTGTGGTTGTGGGTGTTTCTCAGGGGAATAACACACCCAATAAAACAAGAGGCATTTGAGTGAGTGATGGCATGTTATATGAGGATGTTTACTGACACCATGCATATCATTGTATTTTTTTCCTAGGATAGACTCGCTCCATTTATTTAGGAAACCTGATAGAGATTGAGTGGCTATAACACGACTGAGCAAAATGCCTGACAATCATTGTCTGTCATCTGACACCTGTCTTCTAAAACATTACCCTTTTTTTCTTTTTAGAATACTTGAGCTAAGATACAAAAAAATGATGATAAAATATCACACGGCTAATGTCTAAATTGTATTGCAAGGATATGAAACTTTAATGCAGTATATTTGTATCTGTTTTATCACAGGTATTGGTCCTTTTTAATTGCATCTTTATGCAGGAATGTACGTCTGTCTGACCACATGACTAATCTCAATTTAAAATGTTAACAAACAAGTTTCAGATCCACTGCTGGGAGTCAATACGGCTGATCTCTCAAGCAGAATTTAAATGAGTTCAAATCTCCAGTAAACAGTCTCATTGCGGTTTGCATGATACGTGTGCTTGTGATTAAATTCAGCAGGTCAATATGAGGAAGGGATATAGTACAGATTTAGCATTACCCATATAGGTCTAGCTACACGATCCTACAGTAGATAAATAGAAGAGACTGAGTGTGACTGCTTTCTCAATTGAGGTGGAGGTCAGCAGGCTATCTGCAGCCCCATCCATTTAACCCGACCAGCCCTTGTCGGAGTATCATTTAATAATGACTCCATTCCACTGCCATAGAGATGATAAAACAAGGCCTCTTTCATGCAAGAGAGCATCTGTATGTAGAGATATGGTTATAGCGCAGTATTTTCCAACCTTTTTTATACCTTCACAGCACCAATTTATCTACATTTACCAGAAATGTGTTCCTTTTAAATCATATGATACATAATTTCATTTAGCTTTATTAATAATATATAATGTTAATATATAATCCATATTAATTAGTTTAATAGTTTAATGTAATAATTAATCTATCTATCTATCTATCTATCTTAGTTCTGTAGAACAAAACAAAACCTTTCCAACCTGGAAACGGTTTTATAGTGGTTTCTGCCATTATTGTAAAAAAGCATATAATCTGTAATGTGAAAAAAAAATCTAACTAATTTTTTATTTCCCTAAAAAGGAACTGGAAAGATCATGAAATCAATTATAATTCCTTATTTTTGTCTATTAATTTAATTAAAAAATGTGTAATTATTATGTTTATTATTTTTAATAATAAAATATATTTAATTATTTTTAATTGTTATTTTTTTCTACTTCTTCTTTAATTAAAAATAATCTTTCCAAGCTGGAAATTGTTATGGTGTTTTTTAACATTTTAAAATGCATATGGAATCTGAAGAAAACAAAATTGAAAATTGTTTTCCTACAAAGGAGAAGGAACGACCTTAAAATCAATTACAATTCATTATTTTTGTCTGCTAATTAAATGTTTTACATTTAAAATTAAATTTTTATTATTATTAATATGACAAAACGTCAAATTATTAATTTGTGCTAATATTAAATTGTGTCTATTAATTTCCTTTAGTTCTACAGGTTTAACAAGTCCAAATCTTTCCAAGCTCATAATGGTGTTATAGTGGTTTCTGTATTTATTTTAAAAACATCAAAAAACATGCTTATTAATTTCTCCTCTCATATATGATAATGAAAAAGTCACTGAATGCAGTCTGTGCTTATTTATAATAAATTTCACTGTCAGAAGTTGTTGCGTCATTTTAAAAGCTCCAAATGTCACACTTCATGATGTTGTGCTTTAGTCATATTTTGCTGTTTAGTCTAATGATCATCACTAAATGATTATAAATATTTTTAGTGCTTCGTCTACATTTTAGTATCATTCAAGTGTACTGGAATATTGGGAATCTAATCTGTAAATTGTTGCGATCTGCTCTGTGTCCTTCCTCTAACCATGGCTTCATTTCTCCCGTGTGTGACAGGTGAGGGCCAGCGCTATCGCCCAGGATGCTGATCAGAATTATGACTACGCCTCCAACAGTGTGATCCTGCATTTAGACGTAGGAGATGAGGTCTGTGTGCAGCTGGACGGAGGGAAAGTCCACGGAGGAAACACCAACAAATACAGCACGTTCTCTGGTTTCCTCATCTATGCTGACTGACCTGCTCATGATGCTGCTCTACACACTCAAATGTACTGTGTATGAACACACACACACTCATACAGTTACGTACACACACCGAACAGGCTTGAAAGAAATGGACATGGTTTATACAGAGCAGAAGGGCTTGAGAGACATAACCGCAACCAATTCCTTTCATAAGGCAAGAGAATATGTGACACGCTGTTTGTATGTGTGTAAATTATAACTATCATACATTATACACTACTCCCAAACTTAAATTAAAATGCATATAAATATATGTCTATATCTATCCTGGACAGTGACACACTCATATTTTCATGTGTACTTGTTAGTGTACTTGTCTCCATTGTGTGTGTCAATCAAAACCAGATATTCAAACTCACTAGTCAACATGCTTTATGGTGAACTGAGCTGCATTTACACATGGCTGGACCTGAAAGAAAATCAGTGCGTAAATGTAATTTTCACTCACTAGACGGAGCCGTAGCGCAATACGGGCATGTATATATGCGTGCACACACGTCGCAGGGCTAGTGATTAATCTAAGTCTTCCTGTTCAATTTATTTGACTTAAAGTGACTGCTTTGGTTGTCTGTGTGGAATTGGAAATATGGCTAATGCACGTGGACACACAGGAGTGTAATTACACACAATGGCTCACTACAACCAGATAAGATAGATTTCCAATCAGTCTAAAGAATATGAGCCGGACCAGAACATTGATGTATTGATTTAGGCTAATAAGACTTGACTATTCAAATTTAACCAAATACAATGTTTTAATCACACAAATAAATGAAATGAGTTTGTGCTTTTTAAAGGGGAGGATGTTCCCTTCTGTGTAAGTCTGATAAAAGAGATTACGATATAAAACTCTACTCTGGTTTGAAATCAAAATCAAAATGTTACACTTGACAAGGAAGTATACATTTTATATCATATCAGCATTATGTTACAGAATTATTTACACAGAAATTGTAGATTTACTGATTTTCAATTTAAGAGAAAATAGGCAAGCAAAATTCTAAGAAATTAATTTAATTTCTGGCCACTAAAAGAGAATATATTTCAAATGTAGCATTTCTACATCACATTTAAGAGAAGGAACGTGGTGGTCAATACACTTTCACAGTGATCAATGAGTTTGTATGTATTATATTTTAGAATATGTTTTTATAGAAGTTACACATTTATAAATCAAGCTTTATACATTTTTCTGTGCTATCAAGCCCAGTAAGGTTGCTATTTCATGAGAAATCTCATCAAATAAAAAAGGCCAAAGGTTTGAATGATAAATCTGAAAAACTGTGTCCCTAAACATTTTAAATTGGAATTTTAATACAGATTCATAACCTGTATTGATACATTTTTCTAAGAAATACAGCATGAAGGAGTTGTTGATCCAAGTCGTGCCATGTGCAAATACACTGATACAAATAACATGTCAAAACACCAAAAACATTCCCTATTCATAAACAATTCAATAATAAATAATATTCAAATATCTCTGCCTCATTTTTATGTCACATTTGTACAGCTGACTATACAAAAACCTTGCAGCATGTTAGGTGAATACTAAAATAACAATATATATATATAAATATGGCAAACATTATTTCTGTCATGTATATTCTCTACTACAATAATTTAAGAAAAAAAAAAAGTTTACCAGACAGTTCTATTAATGAAAATTCAGTGTCTTGGAGAGAGACAAAAAAGAAAAGAAAAACAAGAACAATGACATGAACAATACTAGGATTCTACCTGTGCATGTCAGGGCTAAAACGAAGAGAGAATCCTTTAATTAAAAGCGAGAGGTAATAACATTCCGGCCTTAAGGCTTTGGTGAATCTGTAGCCTGTGGGAATGTGTGGGGGATCTCGGCGTGTCCGTGGCCAGCCTCCTCGCGCTCTCCTGCCAGATTCCAGTTGAAAGTTAATTGGACAGGGAGAGGTCTGAGGCGGCCTGCGCTGAGGCCCATTAGTGATTCCCCTGTTGAATGCAGAGCCACGAGGATCACAGACTCACAAATAGGCAGATTAAAATAATCAATACACTTCACTTGCCTCCAACACATTCGCACAAGTGCGCACAGAAACAGACCAGCATGCACATCCACACAAATCCGCGCAAAATGAATTCAGTAATTAGTGGAGGACCTATTCACCACTGGTCTATGATACTTGGCTCTCGCTCGGAGAGTGTATGTGCCGTCTAATGAGGGGGAAATAGTTCTGACTGCTGCCGAGCGGAGAGAGAGAAAAGGTCAGTGAGCTGTTGATGGGATCCTCTCGGCACACAATGCATCATGGGGTATTTCAGCACACCCAAACAAACCCTCAAATTACATCTTATATGATGTTCTTTTACCTATAAAAAAATCATGACTTTTTTTCAATAGAGATATATGATCAGTTACAGAGATATATATGACAGTAATACAGACAGACACCTGCAAAGCCTTTACAAACTATACATGTCATTATACAAACAAATAGATGGTTATTGAGACAGCATTATGAAAACCACTAAATTTGATTAAAAAAATAGGATTATTACAATTATTAATAAAAGTTTTATATATTTTATTTTTTTTTCTGTGATGGCAGAGCGATATTTTCAGCAGTTATTACTAGTCTCACATGATTCTTCAGAAATCATTCTAATATGCTGATTTGGTGATCAATAAACATTTTTATTATTTTTATGGAAACAGTGATATCTCTTTTTTTCAAGATTCTTTGATGAATAGAAAGTTTAAAAGAACAGCATTTTAAAGAATTCAAGATTTATTAAAAAAAGTCACTTTTGAGCAATTTGTTTGAATAATTAATTTTCACACACACACACACACAAAACAGTATTAGACGTGCCTTTATATAGACAGGTAGATAGATTTTTGTATTAATGAAAATAACAAAAAGTAATTTCTTTATATTATTTCCTAATGCTCCTTTGTTTTGCCATGCCAATTGTTAATCTTCAAATGTCCATTGAGATTCTTCAAATTAAAGGAAAAACTGCAGCTGTAAATTCAGGTGAGCATGAAAAAAAGCTGGTTTCTAAAACCCACTATATGCCTGTCTGCCTGAGATTTGCCCTTATAAGCAATTGAGACAAATTAGTCCCAAAGACACTAAACATCTTAGTGCCAACAATGTTTACCTTTAATTTAAATCACTGACCTGAAACCAAATAGTGATAATTTGAATTGCATTAGTCTAACTGCAAAAGAAGTTCCCTTCAGACAGCTTGGTTTTTCCAATTAACCACAATCAATTAAAAGATACTGGTTGGGGGGGTGACTTTCAACAAGTTCAGCTTTCATCAAAGTGTAAGAACACTGCCATCTATCTGCAAACAGGAGAGAGGCAAGTTCAACTGGACTCAAAGCTCTGTACATTTAGGGAACATATTACAACCATTTTTTTCTACAATCTTTAAAACAAGACTCTGGAAGAATCTGAAAGTAAGACAAACAAGTAGTGTCTGTTTAAAATGTACTTTATTGGACAGTGAGAACATTCCAAGTTAATTAAAATGTTATTGCATTTCCGATTCATAATTTCTCCATTTGAAAAAGGTAACTTATTTCTGAAAAGGCCAAAAATAAAAGTCTGGCCAGACACGACATTTCTACTACAGCACAGTCCAGCAGAGATGCCTGAGGATACATTGGATATTGCATACACACTGCTAATGTCTTGCATCAAGAGGTTTTATTGCAGACCAGTCGGCACCCAAGAGATCTTTTTCATATCGCTTAATGGTTTGAATACCACAGGACAGGAGGTGGACCTCTTGGAGAGTCATATGGGAACTTAAAGAAGATAAAGGCACTTCTAATAATAATAATACCCAAAATGAGTGCAAACTAGGGGTGTGCGATATATATTGTCTGCGATAATATCGTAATTGTTGTTTTAACGATGTGCGATTTGACATTATCGAGTATTTTGCAAAAACCATTCAAAACATCCCTACAGAGCGCACGCATACATTACGTGAAGTCTAGACTAGTGCGTGTGCATTTAGAGTGCGTTCTTTCACTGCACAATTCAGTCTATTAAAATGCATTTAGAATGATCACAAATTCAAGATATGATGGCAGAAAATGTATACCACTTCATATAGTTATTCAATTTCACACGAAGAGTGCCGTTTTTCTCCAAAAATTACCATGATTACAAATGTGACATTGAATTCAATAAACAATAAGTTAATTAAGAGACTTACGTTTTAGACACCATATTGCTTGTTTTTGCTCTATTTCGCCAACAAAAATCATCCCGAATACAGCCACAGCGCTGTTTTGTGTCTCTGAGCAACATGACGGTGTTTCGTTCCTGAATGAATCAACCGTTTAAATGATTCGGTTCAATATATAAATAATTTAATAAATATTTACAAAATATATAATTTTAATAATAATAATAGCATCCAAATGCCCTTCACATAACCTCATCGACCCTTGAAAAATTGCCTTTAGCCTGCGACTTTTGCTGTAGTTGGAAGCCGTTCCCCAGTTGTACTCGTTCATAAGTGGTGAGAAACAGGGTGAGAGCAAGATCATGGCTAGCTCCTACTAAACCACCAGCTCAAAGATTTAACCAGGTCTAGGATTCAAGAAAATGTTAAAGTTCCTTCTGGTTTTCCTCTACAGGGCAAGAGTGGAAACAGTTTTATAGCACAGCTACAGTAATGAGAGATCGTAGAGTTGAGCTATGGATCAGCCTCCATCAGGAAAAGGGAGAGAAAGGTCAGCAAAAACAGCCAAACCACTGCAATTTGATTGGTTAGTTCATAATAAAAGCAACCACACTGCTTGGTGAGCACAGGGAGGGAGGGAGCTGATATCAAAAGACAAATCTAAGACTGAATGAAATGCTTTTCAAAGCGGTACACCCTGTTATGCTACAACCCTTGACATGCGCTCAAGTCTGAAGCAGTGCAGTTGCCCTTTCGCCTCTGAGAGAGCATGCTGCAGCCAGGGGCCTGAGGAAAGGCTGCTGCAGAGATAGGGAAGAGTCCAACCATATGTCAAAACCTTCAAACTACATCCAACCAGGCTTTCTAGCTCTAGACGTCACATATTGCACAGTTACCTTTTGCATGTATATATTATGTTGAATGTAGCAAAATAATAAGGTGTAGACCAGTGGTTCTCAAACCTGTCCTGGAGTACCCCCAGCCCTGCACATTTTGTATGTCTCCCTCATCTATCACACCTGATTCAACTCATCAGCTCATTAGTGGAGACTGTAAGGCAGGGGTGGGCAAACTTGGCCCTTCCAGGTCACTTTCCTTCAGAGTTTAGCTCCAACTCTAATCAATCACACCTGAACCAGCTAATCATTGTCTTCAAGACTACTAGAAAGCTACGGGCAGGTGAGTTTTATCAGGGTTGGACCAAATTTCTGCAGGAAAGTGGCCTGGAAGGGCCAAGTTTGCCCATCACTGCTGTAAGGTGTGTCAGATATAGGGAGACATACAAAATGTGCAGTGCTGGGGGTACTTCATGGAGAGGTTCGAGAACCACTGGTGTGGACTATGAAATCACGCGCGTCTGAGAGCTTTAACAAAAAAGCCTGGATGGATTGTTGCTTCACGTGTTATAAATGTTGAGGGCAGGAGGTAGACGTACACCCGAGACATCTCTCAGCCAGACATGATGTGGCGAACAAAGGCTGTGGAAGATCAGTTACAGTTACGGCATGCTTCAAGATCGGTTTCTCGCTAAAAGAACTTGCATATGCATATAATGTTTTCTTCCATTGTGGTGCATAAACGTAATACATTCATACAATCATGTAATTCCCAGCACAATGATCTATTTTGTATTCAAATGTACTTTTAT
Organism: Sinocyclocheilus anshuiensis; assembly: GCF_001515605.1. Lineage (NCBI taxonomy): Eukaryota > Metazoa > Chordata > Actinopteri > Cypriniformes > Cyprinidae > Sinocyclocheilus > Sinocyclocheilus anshuiensis. The sequence goes on from NW_015544165.1 coordinate 1,360,519, forward strand.
TAAGTTGTACACACAAACTACTAGGCTCGTAGAACAGTGAGTGCTCTCATCATGAACGTATATGCATAATCAAACTCAGTTGTTTACCTTCGTAATTGATGCAACCGTTAGCATCTTCGTGTCCGGCTAGAAGCGCTTCTACCTCCTCTTCGGTCATCTTCTCTCCTATAAAGAAAATAAATAAACCCATGTATAAATGTTTCGCAATTAGAGCACTACATACCAATACACCATAATTTTCAATTCAACCATGTCTAAATTCAGTGGCCTAGATGTGGAGGAGTGGGCTATAAATATCTTCTCGGGAGACCAGGCCGGCTTACCCAGTGTGGTGAGAACATGGCGAAGCTCAGCACCCATGACTGTGCCATTGCCTTCCTTGTCAAATACTCTAAGCCCCTCCACAAAGTCCTCAAACGTGCCCTGGTCTTTGTTCTTAGCGATGGCCTGGAGCATGGGCAGGAACTGTTCGAAGTCCAGCAATTTATGGTTCATTTCTGAGGAACAAAGAAATCTTTAATCAGACAAGAAAGCATTTATTTCCATATTATCCAGGAAGAGAGAACTACTACTATAATTATCATAGTTAAGCAAAATATTACTTCTTACACAAATACAGGGCTTAAAAATAATGATGGGCTAGTGTGAAAGAGTTTCGGGTCAGTTGAGATAACAGCCCAGTGCTGTTGTCACTACATGTTTTTATGCATTTAAACACCCTTTTCAATAGTTCAACAGTTCAGCCTTTCACTTCACAAAACCTTAACTGATAGACTGGAGTCACATGGATTATTGTGATGTTTTTATTCAGCTCTTTGAACTCTCATTCTGACGGCACCCATTCATTGCAGAGGATTCATTGGTGAGTAAGTGATGTAATCTCTTTTTTTATAAATTAATATATGCCACTAAAAATAAAGTGTATATTTTTATTGTGAGGTCAGAAAAATATTGGCAGGGCAAGCACAAATCTGAACAACCAGCCGAGCAGATAAAAATTCATACTGTTGAGCATTGAAATATCTTATTCTATAAAATACAGAAAGAGACAAGATAAGACATGATATTAAGGCAATGATTATACAGGTCAGCCATTATCCATAGTGTCTTGTCCTACCTTCTGCCTTTGGGTTGCCCAGGACTTTGAGAACCTCTGCATTAACGGGATTCTGGCCCAGCGCGCGCATCACATCCCCACACTGACTATAGGTGATCTTCCCATCTCCCGTCCGGTCAAACAGAAGGAAGGCTTCTTTAAATTCTGCAGAGATCATTAAAGAAATTCTTGAAACAAAATGCTGGGAAACAAGCAGATAACAGGAAAAAGAGAAGGACAAAATACATGCATGAAAAAAAGAGAAACTGAAATAAACGGTGATGACAAATAAACATGGTTGATTTTAGTCAGCATGAAAAATAGGACAAGATATTATGCTTTTCATTGTAAAGATGTAATGACAGGCCATTCCTTTAAATAATCTGACTTAATTTAAAGAGCCCAATGGATCAGCACAAAGAGAAATACTGCACCAGCCATCAATATTAATGCCACTCTAGACTATTTTCTGCAGTCTCTATTCAGGTTAGATGTGGCAAGCTAAATGACCACAGCAATCTTATCCATTCACATTAGGTCATTATATACCTCAGTACTCAGACCTTTTGATCAAGTTAAAAAGCTAGTGAAATATTCAAACACCCCAAAAAGCTAATTAAGCAGAACTTCAGGCAAACTTACTGGCACCAAACTACACCATTATTTAGTACACACTATCTACAAATACTTGATTCTGAACGGTCTTTTATGTATGTATGTATGTATGTATGTGTATATATATATATATATATATATATATATAGAGACCAAAAATAGGAAAGTACTGAAAAACTGAATGTTTTATTTATGCGTGTGTGTAAAACATTATATGTAGGCATGGGCCGGTATGAGATTTTGACGGTATGCTGAACACAATATATTGTTTTTGAACAACATACAGAATATTAGGAACAGTAGAATTTGTTTATTTTTTCTTTGATTTGTTTCCTAATAAACACTGCTTTAATATGAACTATACAGAGATGAGATGAAAAGAATATACCACGTAAACTTTTCTGAAGACAGTCAGTTCCCCTCAGAAACACATTCATATAAACCCCCAAATCAATATTGTATTGTGTAAGTTTCAGGGGAAGCGCCTTAAGTTCGGCCATCCTACACACACGTGACTGACCGCTCGCTCGCACCAACA
>NW_015544165.1:1362936-1363278 GCF_001515605.1 Sinocyclocheilus anshuiensis
TCAACCTGAGGGATTCCTACACTTTCAGTCTTTGAGGAGACATGAAAAACAGCGCATACCGCAGGAACGGTATAACAGAAAATATTAGCGTTTTGAAACCATGAAATTTTCAAACCGCGGTATACCGTGAAACCGGTAATCGGCCCATGCCTAAATATATGCATTTCAGTTTGCTGAATTTAATTGATTAGACATTGTTTTTACATTTTTATTTAAATATAATTAAAACTATAAAAAATTAAAACAGAAAACAGAATTTGGTAAAAACTAAAATGGTTGTCATATTATATATAGACATGTTTAAATACACAATTTTAACATAATAATACAAAAAAGATTATA
>NW_015544165.1:1363650-1382141 GCF_001515605.1 Sinocyclocheilus anshuiensis
ATAACATAAATAATACAATTAAAAGCCAAGAGTTTTTTTTTGTTTGTTTTATTAATCTTAAAACATAAGCTTAAAGCCTATGCTTCAATTATTGAGTGTTTAAACTGTTAAAGTGCTTGTGGTTATAAATAAACTATTCCTTTGACTCCAAGCCAGAGTTCAGCGAAATAACAATGTTATCCGTTAGGACAGGCCCTTCCAAAAAAAAAAACTCCCATCTCTCCAATGCTTTTCCTGCTCACTGGAATGTGGCTGGTCCCTTGCATGCCTTAAATTGAGCCTTTAACCATATATGGTATGAGAGGAAAACGGGAGAGTGAGCAGTATTATGTCAACGTTCTTTGCTTAAACAAACAAGAGCAAAGATGAACCTAAATGGCCATTCACCAAAAAAAGCTCATGCGACTGGTAGTAACACACATTATAACTCACATAATCAAGTTTCAGAGTTGATATTTAAACGTTTAACATGGCACTCTTTTGTTAGCAGTTTCAACACTTCCTGACTCAGACACACCCGTTACAGATATGACTGTCCGTGCGACAGAAGAAACACATTAGCTGATAGGCCTACACTTCAAAAATGCAATTCTACTCTTCAAACAAACCAAATTATGATTCTTGCCGTTCATTTACGTTAATCACTGAATGCATTTCAAATGAAGAAGGCAGGTGAGGTGCTATCAGACGCACAAACAGCAGCTTGTTGTCCTTAACACCATGCAAACTAAGTGACATCAGAACAGAAAAGTTTTCAGTGCACTCACCGTGTATTTGCTCCAAGTTAAACTCAATCTGGAGATGACATACAACAGTGGCAAAGGAAAACAATACAAAGGTAAGGAAGGAATGCAGGGGCAGAGGAACAGATGAGCAGAATACAATGGATGGGATGATGAAAGCAGGCTGTCTAGCAAGAAATGCAGGGAAATAGTACATATACAGAGTGACAGATACAGAGTAACATGCACCTGGACTAGACACAAACTCACCAAGGATCTGGTCCTCGCTGAAGTCAGACTGTTTTGAGACAGAGCGACATTCAGTGAATATGAAATGATGCACAATAGCAAAGCTATGAATCAGATGGGATTTCTAACAACGACACATCTATGGGTCTATTAAATCCGCCTGGGAAAGTATTTTAGGCCGTATGAAAAAGTTAGGTAAGTTTTCTATCCTTGGCTAAAACTGACCAGCTAATACTGTCCGTTAACTCACAGCCCTGCTACCGGGTGACAGATAGGCTAAAACACAATCTCTTAATTAATGTAAGTTAGCTATCATACTCTTGGATTTCTGTAAAAGAATTTCATTAACAATTTACACAGGTTTGGTCACTTTCTTGCGTACTAATAGGCGTAAAACTCGGTTAGCTAGCATGAAATAGGCTAACGACAGATTCTTAGCACTAATCGTGTATGCAGTTACCAAACCGTAAACTTAGTAATGTTTATATAGAAAAATTCTACTGAAACCTATTTTTAAATTAAACGTGTGCAATATGCCTACCATATCTGCAGTGGTTTGTTTTCCGGGTGTGTGTTTAGCGGCGGGAGTGTGAGATGACTCGAGCTAGCGCTGCTGAGTTATGATGAAGTGTTGCGATATCCGATTCGTGAATGAATCATTCATTGGAGTCGGATCTTTTTAAAGAATTAGCTAAACCGGCTCACTACCATGATTGAACTATTCGTTCATGAAGTTGACTGACTCGGTCCAAACGGTTGAAGTGTCAACAACTTGAAACGCCGCCACTGAGAATAAGTGACGTTAGGTTGAATCATGGCTGCAACAAACTAACCAGGACGCATGAAATTACAACATTAATTTGTAAAATAATTATATTAATAATAAAGTATTCATAATATTAAATAAATAAACAGCGAATAAGTAAATAGCTATTTACCTAAAATGACTTTATTGGAACGTTTCACTAGAAATAGGATGTCAGGAACCGCGTGATACGTCATGACGTAAAGAATCGCTGAATCACTTTTTTTGAATGATTCTTTAACAATAACTGTTCGAAGGAACCGATTTGGGAGAATGAGTCGGACTTCCATTCACTACCATGAAGGGTGGAGAATTCTCATTACACACAAAGAGTGATATAAGTGCACAGACACACTCCCAGCGCAGATCACTATAGCATAATGATTGACTGCACACAATTGGCAAAGCGTGTATATGTTCAATGCTGATGATTTGTAAGTTTGTGAAGCCATGCTGCCTTCCTAGGCACATGGAGGTGTAGGCTTTATATTCATAAGGATATCTGTGAATTGTATAAATAACGAATAAAATGTATAAAGACAATTTATCAAAGATATATATATATATATATATATATATATATATATATATGTTAAATTCCTACACAAACCCATTGTTCTTATGCTTAGCTTCAATATCTGATTGGTCTGCTCTATTGGTTTCAATCTAGATTTGAGAATAAGGTATATAACAAGGAAGAATATAAATTATTTAGCACATTTAAGTAAAATTCACGGTGACAGCAATGCAGCTCAGGGACTCTATAGTGGACCAGCTACATTGGTGCCCCATTTTTCCATCCTGATATAGCTCTGGTATTCTCTCAAGATTTGAGAGCTGGGTTGACACAGTTTTCTGTGTGCTATGGTAAGGTAATCATAAGCTGGATAGAAGATTACACTGATGTTTTATTCACAGCTAACTACTATCAAATTCAGATCTGATACTTGTGTTGCTGTGTGTCATGTTGCCATTCAGAAAATATGAATGTATAATTCTTAAGTCCACATCAAATTAAGGGTTTTTGGTCAATTTTGATCCACATTCTATCTCTGCTACATTTCCCTTTGCTATTTTAGTGATGCATAGAAGAGCTGTTGCCATAGTAATGAAGAATAAGCAGGAGAAATTTCTAATTCTAAACGCTCTGTTGCAGGACCATCACTTACCTCTAACGTGCTGGGGTCAAAGGGGGAATCAGAGGGGCGCAGCATCCGCGGTTTCAACTCAGGAGTTGGTTTTGGGGGTGAAGGTGTTGTGGCAGGGCAAGGAAATGGTGGTCCGTGCCTTGGTAATGTTCCCCCTGATGGAGACTTTTTAATTGACGGTTCTCGTTTTGGTGCCATCTTTAGACCTTGAAAGGTGTCCTTCCTCCCTGTTCACTGTTTTGCAAAAAATCAAGGAAAAAGCTCAGTCAGATGAATTGCATGTGTGTCCCCTGATAGTAGAAAAAGAGAAAAGAACGAATAGGAGAACCAAGCAGGTAGCAGGAATAATCTAGGATGAATTCATGCAGTGGATGTGCATGCAGTGTGAGTGGAAGAGAGTGTGCGTAGGAGTGCTGTCTCACTGAGTCTGTTTCACTCTCTCCGCTTGTATTTATATGTAGGTGAGAATCGTGTTCATATGTGGGTGTTAGGGTGTTTTGTGTCACTGACAGACAGCAGTATCAGTATAAAAGAAACTCATTTTACATTTGCATCAAGACCTCTCTCTTTCTTTGTGTGTGTGTGTGTGTGTGTGTGTGTGTGTTTGCAGAAGAGCTAGATCTGCTACTGTTATTTCTAGGTATTTCTATTTTTACTCAATTCCTTTCATCTCTGGGAAATATTTCTCTCACACTTGCATTCTTCCTCAATGCTTCCTTGTGCTGATTCTGTCAAATATTATTATCATTTTAATTTGCATCTCATAACTGGATGATTTAATCTATTAGTCTAATTACATCAATAAAGTCCATGCTTAATATTTAGAGGTGTCTAGTGTTTATGTATTTTATAGTGAATATTTATGAAGTACATTAAAAGGGTAAATGTAGCTTTATAGATGTAGCTGGGCAAAAGTATAATGACACCTGCTTCTAATGAACAATTACCAGTATTCCAGTGAAGGCAAATCTTAATGCTATTCATAATACAGATAATTTCCAGTGAACTGTGTGTTGAACACTTTTGGGATTAATTACTATGTTTTGAAGTGTCTCGGTCATGTGTTCACAATGAAATCACTAAAAGGCAGGAATTACTATTCTATGCATAGTACTACTATTAACCAATCAGCACAGGTTTAGGGCGTGACCGCACAAAGGCAAAGTAGTGCTTGACTATAACCACTAGATGTCAGTATTGCCCAAAATAAAACCTTAACCAGACCAGCAAAACGAAATAAATGAGGCTATTAAACTACTATTATAAAACTTCCCTTTTCCTGTTTAATTAAGCCACACGTGAGTAGCCTACATAAAAATAATTCGGTAGAGATAAATAATTTATAGGCTAAATCAGACTATTTTGGTTCAACCTCTATCCGTCTTGTATTATTCAAACTGAATATTACCTACAAGTTGTCTGCTAATTTATGTTAAACCTGCTCTAATCATGCCTGTATGTCTGATGGCGCAACTCCCTTTTGAGCCATTCGACCATTTTTGTCATGTCACTAAAAATGAATATTTTTTAAACCCACTAATAGCCCACATCATCATACAATATGTAAACAATAGTTTTAAATGGAACTTAAGATAGTTGTTTATCGACAGTACATGTCTTATACGTCCAGTACATGTCAAATACGTCCAGATATATTTAGTGCACTTTGTAATTTTACGGAAGCCTTCGAATAATCAACATTCTCCGCCCTTTAATGGATTTTACGTACAATCCATCGCGCTCTCAATGGGCCTTGAAATCATCGTTTGTGTCTCGATCATCAGAACAATGGTGACACAGGACCCCCACCGCGCGACCAACGGCACACTGAATTAATTAATTGATGCACATTTTGGTTATCACAAATGATCGCCAGACCTGTTCAAAATGTCTATAATATATTTTTGTAACCAGTGGGGACCTCGCGTGTTTTCTCAGTGAAGACGTAGGCGTCAACAAAGCGAGCCTGCAGAGTGAACACCAAGTCTTACAACTGACTAAAGAGATAAATTTTTGGGCCTCACGTTTCTCTTATTCTCTGTTTGTGCAATAATCTAAGCAACAACTAATCCAGTAGGCTACGGTAAAATGTCCTAAATCTTCTGCTTAGTTATTTTTGTTGTTTACGTTGTTGTTTAGGCCTATTTTCACTTAGGCTTCACAAAAGTGTCTGTAGTATGACTTCTGTAGTCATCTTACCAACTTTAGGTGAAAGGTCTTCAGAACATCTGCTTTTTTTTCCTTTTCTTTTTTTACACAAGCGCAGAATTGACCATTCTGGTGTCTGATTTTTCCGATTGGAAAAGTAAACTATTTTGCCTTCCTCTTTTCAGGCCTTTGATGAAAAGAAATTGAATTATGCTGAACTAGGCAAAGGGAATCAATTGTTCCTCAGAGGTTTCCCCAGAATGTGTAATAGAATTATAGCAACTGCCCCACCTAATGTCTCACAGAATCCCCGGACCATGCCAAATCATCAAACCACCTGATTTATTTTTAATGGCATTACACCCCTTACTCTGTAGTGTCATGGTAATATCTGTGGCTCCTCCAGCTGCCTCTATATCACATTAGCCAAGCTTAATATTGACTGTGTAGGGCTCGCGAAACAATAAGCCTAGAAGCACAGGCAGCTTAGAGGCAGCCAGCCAATCGGAAAGCCCTGCAGTTGGCTGGAGGGGTGTTAACTAAAGCACTGAAGTTGCTTTTGCCCCGGAGGAGCAGTTCAATCAATGGGATGCTTAACGCCGGGGTACCCACACGGACCCGCGGCTTTCAGATCCAGGCATCCCTCAACAAGTCCAAGCTGACGAGAAACCATGAAACCTGATGCAACTTGATTCCTTTTATTTTGTCTCTCTGTCTTTCATGCAGCAAACAAACAATCACTTCTCGTCTCATTTAATCAGAAGCTGTAGTGTTTTCCAGCTGGCTTCTGTTTTTCTGCATCAAAAAGTCTGTATAAAAGTGGAAAAATACTTCAAAAACCAATACATTGGACTGATTTAAATGTCGGCTCATTGGCATTGTACCAATGCATATTGCATTTTCTCTTGAAGCTGTGGGAAAATAAAGTAGCTGTATTTACTGATGATATTCAGAATGATTTTTATTTATTTCAATTCATGTTTTAGAGAAAATAACATGAAAAAGTTTTATGCAAAGCTAAATTTATTTTAATTTAATTTATAAAAATTAAATCAAACCACTTATCACCTTCGTGTGTTATATTGTTGTAAACCACAGTGGGTATCAGACTTCCACTTGTGGGCTGAATGCACCTGATCACACACAATCCGTGGCCCCCTGCCAAACACTCCAAAATCTTTTAATTTGTTGAACTGAAACCTGCAAATCTGCTCACTCATGTCATTAATTACAAAACGCCAGTTGCAATTGGTTTTATGACACATATGAATCTTCTAAGGATTGTGTTTGTTGGAGAAGCTAGAATAAGGAATGGGCAAAATCTGCCTATTGTGTTTGGGCATACTGATTATGGCCTTTGATTAGTGCATGGGTGCAATCTATTCAACTTCTCTCACTCCCTCCCATCCTCCCCTCCCTCTATCCTTCCCAGCTACAGACCCTTGGGGCATGCCCAAGTCCCAAAGGACAGCCAGCAAAGCAGATGGAACCCCCCTCCCCTTCTCCCTCGTCTCTCACAGCTCACCCCAACAGGGTTGGGGTTCAGAAAAAGGATGGACTGCGATTGGATGAGCACTTCATTTTATAAAATGTGGTTTGAGAGGAATTCTCTGACCACCTTAATTGGAACTATAAGTGATTGTATTCGGCTCATTCGAATGGTTCAATTATCCTCGGTTGGCTCTAATAGCCAGTATGACCCTCAAAATTCCCCAACAGAATGGAATTTGCACGACTTCCAAGCAATCGCTAGAAAAATTGCAAGAGGTGTTGCGTGGACACTCTCCAGCCATCGTATCAATAGCAGAACAGCCTAGAAAGGGGTTGCAGGTGGCATATTGTGCAAATGGGCAATTTTACGCTTCCAATTATGCAGTGGGCACTTGATATAATATGGGATTGATTTACACAAACTGGCAGACTGGCTTTTATTCCCTGCTTCCCCCCACTCGCTCCTCATTGACCATGATTTCAGTGTGTTTAATGAAGAAAAGGAATGGTTTTAGTAATAATGTGCTGATGAAGGGAGTAATACTGAGGTTAAATGTCCACAGCTATAAAACTCGGCCCCACTTCTCCCCAGTGTCCGGGAGCACGAGTTAGGCTGTTCTCCTGTCCCTCAGGATCCATCCCAGAGAACTCCTGTATTCAGTTCCAGTAAGCAGCAGATAAGGCCGGAGCTCTGGGATTACCTTTACAACACATATCTTTTAAAACACAGACGCACTCTTACTCTCTATTATTCTCTTAAGGGAATACAATTCAGTTTTCAGAATCTATTTGGGAAATGTACAGTCTTAAAAACAAAGGTTTCTTATTGGAACAGATGAAGAACATCCATTAAACCTTTCAATTATGAAATGAGTTCAGTTCAGTGATATGCAGCTCTACAGAAAACAATAGTGTTGTTGTTCAGCTCTAGTCAGTTCGAAGTTGATTCAATTCAGTTCAATAACAGTGTCGATTTTGCAAAATTCACCAATTATGCTAAAAAAATTGCTCCACAGAAGAATAGTGTCATTATTCAGCTCAAGTCAGTTCAATGTTGATTTAATTCAGTTAAATCACAGTGTCAATGTTGCACAATTAATCAGTTAAGCTAAAAATCAGCTTTACATAAGACAATAGTGTAGTGCAGTGGAAAAACGTTCTTCACACTAAGACAAAATAACTGGTTCTTTTAATAACTGAAAGGTTCTTCTATGGCACAAACTGGTTCTTCAATGACATTGAACATTTATATTTGTATTTCGAAACTTTATTTGGTTGAATAGTTTGTTTACAACTTTTACAAAATTATTAGAAAAAGTCAATAAGTCCAAATTTTTATCGAAGTTTTCCCCAACAGCCCAGCCCCCATCACCCAAAGACACCCCTGCTTTTATAATTATTACAAGGGTCTCAGCTTTCAGGAGACATAGAGGGAGCATGTGTGCATGGCTTTAATTCCTATTGTATTCGTTCAATCTCAGTCTAAGCAAGTGTGTCTGTGTCTGAGCTCAGGAGAGAGGGAGTGAGGGAGAGAAAGACAGAAACAAGGACCCATCTGTCAGAGAGGCGAACGAATCCCCCTGCCCACTCCAAACAGGTCCCTTGGGACTGCAAAAAAGGATAACTCACTTGTGGCAATAGTTGTGGGTGTGTGGGTTTTTTGGCACGGAGAAGGCCTCTCAACCAAGGGAACTACAACAGCATCACAACAAGCCAGCTAGAGTAAACAACTGCTAAGTCATCGCTGGTGTGCTTAAGGAGACGCGTCCTACTAATTGTCGTTGATGTGTTGACAGGGGGTGGATGCGCTTGATTAGTCTGTTTTGCAGGTTTCTGCTTAAGGTATGGGGGGGGGGGGGGGGGTTGAATAGTTTGTTTACAACTTTTACAAAATTATTAGAAAAAGTCAATAAGTCCAAATTTTTATCGAAGTTTTCCCCAACAGCCCAGCCCCCATCACCCAAAGACACCCCTGCTTTTATAATTATTACAAGGGGCTCAGCTTTCAGGAGACATAGAGGGAGCATGTGTGCATGGCTTTAATTCCTATTGTATTCGTTCAATCTCAGTCTAAGCAAGTGTGTCTGTGTCTGAGCTCAGGAGAGAGGGAGTGAGGGAGAGAAAGACAGAAACAAGGACCCATCTGTCAGAGAGGCGAACGAATCCCCCTGCCCACTCCAAACAGGTCCCTTGGGACTGCAAAAAAGGATAACTCACTTGTGGCAATAGTTGTGGGTGTGTGGGTTTTTTGGCACGGAGAAGGCCTCTCAACCAAGGGAACTACAACAGCATCACAACAAGCCAGCTAGAGTAAACAACTGCTAAGTCATCGCTGGTGTGCTTAAGGAGACGCGTCCTACTAATTGTCGTTGATGTGTTGACAGGGGGTGGATGCGCTTGATTAGTCTGTTTTGCAGGTTTCTGCTTAAGGTATGGGGGGGGGGGTTTGGTGTAATGCATTCAGCAAAAACTTTATAGCAAAGCTCCAGACTGCAACTAAAATGTTCGCTAATGTGACAAATAATTTAAAATCTAGTTCAGTATACTTTTCCTATGTAGTTTTGTCAGGTATAATTTTGTTAGAGCATGCATCAGTGTTTCCTGCACTCATCAACAAACACTGTAGCATACATGAGTTGTGATGTCCGATTCTCAAACAAATGGACAGGTTATTTTTTAATGAATCAGTTCAAGAGATTCAAGAAACAGCCTTTAACTCTCTCATGTGTACAGATTCTACATTCACAACTGACTCATTGAATGCAAGTCTTTTTTAGGTTATGACTTCTGTGAAGTGAATCAGCAGTTGTTAATAATCTGTCAGATTTACATCATTGTATTTACTTAAATAAAGATAAAGGTACACATTCACAAAATATTTTTGCTCCAATCAATTAATTTTATAAAACCAAATATTATACATATTATTTTTTGTTATTGGTTATTGTTTTGCATATATTCAGTTGAAGCCTAAGGTTAAATCGACTGTCAGCAATGTTCTTTCAAAACAGTGTGATATTTATATGGCACAAATACAGTTAGGATCACTACAATGACGGCATCAGATTGGAACTAATTATAGTAAAAACTAGATAAATACCCTATTATAGAAGTCTTTTGTGCTTACCAACACTGCATTTATTTGATTAAAAAAAGAGAAACAGTAATAGAATGAAATTAAAATAAATGTTTTCTATTATTCCTGTGATGGCACAGCTGGATTTTCATCAGACATTACTCCAGTTTTCAGTGTCACACGATCCTTCAGAAATCATTTTAATATGCTGATTTGGTTTCTTATTATTATCAATGTTGAAAACAGTTGTGCTGCTTAATTTTTTGTGGAAACATTTTTTTAGGATTTTTTTTATCAATAGAAAGCTCAAAAGAACAGCTTTTATTTGAAATATAAATCTTTTGTAACATTTTAAATGCCTTTACTGTCACTTTTGTTCAAATTAATGTATCCTTATTGAATAAAAGTATTAATTTGTTTTAAAAAAATCTTACTGACCCCAAACTCTTGAATGGTGGTATATTCTACAACAGCAGTGACTATTGTTAAAAGCCGAGTATGAAACTATGCAGTCAATGAACCGAACTCTTCTGAACAACAATCTTTATGGAGAAATTCTGTAATTTGTGAACTTAAATTATCACTTGGCTCTTAAAAGTATTATTTTAATGTTTCATTCTGTGAAATATATTCAAGTCCAATCAGTACTTTCTGAATAATTGCAGAAACGCAATTCCTTGGGACTGCAGAGGGGGTTGGGGGGGAGAAGCTGTCACTCCAAACAATGAAAGAGGTCATGGGAGTTCTGTGTGCTGTTCCTCTGGATATAATTTGAACTCTAAACTGTCTCAACAGGAGGTTGTCTATTGAGTATACCGCTGGTCTCGTGGCTCTGCATTCACAGATTTTCCATGAAGACCCACTGCATGAACACTTAAGAAAGCCTCATGAAACTCTTAGTGTTAAGGTCAGATGGTAAAAAGGAGTAAATGGTCTCTTGTGATTGTGGTGTTCACTTCTGGTTGAGGTGGACTAGAAAATGCAGCAGGCCTTGGTCCCTAAGTTAGCTGTCTGACGGTAGGGCACAAGGGAGGAGAGTTTGGGCTCAACACAGTAATTCCCAATACAGGTTGCAGGTGTGACACAGCATTGTGAAACACTCCTGGGAGGTGAAGTTGTGGAGAAGCAGGGTTACCCTGGGATCTTTGGGGAAGCATGACACAGTTACTATAGGTGTACATACTGTTGACACACATGTGATCCCTGGTTCATATGGGACAGTATACCACTCTGAACACACTTTTACCCTTTCTATGACAATTATTCTACCGACAATCTGAAGGCCAGTTTCTCAGAAACAGATTCTCAGTGGCTTGAAAATGAGTGTTAAAAAGAGAATATTCAAGTTATTTTTTTACTTTATGTTTATGGCTGTTTTCTTTCAAGTTAATCATGATTAATTGGACATTGATTGTTGAGTGTTACCATAGCAAAGGCTTCCTATCTTCATCAGTGCATAGATTTTCTATCTTAACATCACTTCTATGCCGCCAAGTGGAAGCCTTCCTCCTTTGTGTGAAAGGAAAGAAGCATCACCCGAGTGAACTAGCGGTATGGATATTGTCCTATTGTGTTGTCGCACGAGAGATTATGGTAGGCAGGCGACTGGCGCGTGAGCGCTGGTGCAGCAGACGCATCACTTAAGCCCATCTGTTCATTCACCAGTGTCCGGCTTGACTTAAACGTTTAAGTGAACCTCTATACCAATTATAAATGGTGGCTAGCAATTGAAAGATCACTGTGGATCACTTTTCCATTTCAAACTATTTAAAAGTATAGTCATTCTCTGATCTGTTAGCATTAGATTTAGAATGAAAGTTAATTTTAAGTGTTACCAAAATTTTTTGAGTGTGAGCAGACTGTCTAGGCCACAGATGTGCACACTTGGCACATACAATGGGATCAGTGTGAGGACACGTGTGACCTGAAGCCCCACAGTCAATAGCACACTACTACAATAGAGCCCCTACTGTGGTATGAACACATAATATGTAGCCCCATTTTGGCAAATAAAGTCAAACTATATCAATTTAACAGGGCAAAACTTCATAAATGCTGAAAAATGCACAGAATGCTATTTTCTTGTTATATATATATATATATAATATAGCTATAGTTTAAACTAAAACTTTTTTCACTTTAAGTGACAACTTAAAAAGTTCACTATAAAGAACGTTTATTTTATTATGTTAATATATTAGTATAAATATATTTATAGACAAAAAAAAAACCGTTCAAATGCAAGAGAGAGCAATTTGAATTGATCGGTGAATAAATTGACATTATTCAGGGTGGACGCAACATAAAAAAATGTCTTGCATGAAAACGAGGCTGTGTTGAAAGAGTAAGCTATCTGTTGAATAAGTTATAGGCTACTTTCTCACAGCAATTTGTTAACACGTTATATATGTTTTTTTTTTCACCTTTTTTTTCTTTTTACAAAAAGTATTTTAAATGTTGCGCCAGGACCCACCGCAAAGTTAAAAACTTGCCAATATATTTAAAGAAAACGTGTAGCCTACGTCATTCTTCACGGCGTCGATTTCATTCGCGGGCTCTTGGAGGCGTCCACCTTGGGAAAGTTCTGAAATGGACATTTTTGTGATATTATCACGTGTTCTTTACATAATTATACGTTCGTGAATTACAAGATGCCCATAGTAAGTAGGCCTATCTGTTGCATATCTAGTCTAATAAATAGTTTCAGATAAGAGTAGCCTATTTCGTGGGGCAAATCGCCCTCGGGCGCAGCATGCACGGCTGAGTGAGTTATCTTAGCGAAACAAAACCGTTTTGGCTTGATTAATCCAGCAGTTATTGAGCGTTATGTTTTGGTGGGCCGAAGGGCGCTAATGAGCGGACGGAGCGAATGAATGAAACGGGTGAGCAACACACCTGCTCACCCTGCACCAAGCTGTCACAATCATTTACTGGGACGCGCGCGCGTCTTTGTACACTAGACTACTGTAATTAGAGTTAAGACCAACGTTTGACCTCGCCATAAACCAAATAGGGCTCAGGAGTATTAACCCAGCACTGAGCAGGCTTTATTGGGACAGAAAATTTCGTTAGGTCACGAAAGAAAAGCGGAGAGTGATATATAGAGTCTCAATGATTGGCTATTTTCAATTTGGAATAGCCTACAAATCAACTGGTGTATTACATAATCCAGTAAACGAAAGTAATGTGCTGTTGAGCATCAATTCAACAACAAAAAAGTAGTTCGTGATTTTTTTTTAATTAATAAATGTGACAGTCATGAGGGTCTAAAAGTGTTTTCTATCATGTAAAGTTTAAAATTACTCATTGTATGTTGATTACACCACTTAAATCGATTAGCCTACTTAATTTGTATCAACCATGATTTAACACAAAACAAACTTTTTTCTTAAATAATAATAAAATATTATGCCAACATTTCTTGTTTCAAAAATGTAAAACCTTTTAATGAAACGTTTTTGTCCTCCAGACAGGAATTTTAAAGCCCTACAGTATAAAAGAATAATTGAAAAACATGTTCTACATTGAACTACATTTTAAATACATTTTGAATTACGTAATAGATTAAAATACATAGCCTATCTATGAGCGACACGTCATTGACCCAAATACTGCTGACATTTGCAATCTTCTCTCTAACAAATGTCAAATGGATTGCAAAGCCTCTCACCTTGCAAGATTTATAAGGATAATGTATAAGGGAAGTTGCATCGTTCCCTCTACACAACTGCGAACACTCAGACACAAAGCCCGGGGGATAAATGCACACACTTAAGTCGTGAAACTTTTGGCCACGAGCGCGCCACGCGCGTTCGGATCAGCTGGAGGGGGTAGGGGGCTTGTGGGCGGAGCTTGTGAGCATCTCTAGAAAGTCAAAGCCGGGAGTCATTGCGCTTCAGTTAGGCATGCGACACGCTCTGACGCACCAATGGAGAGCTAACGGACCTGCACTGGCGCAGACGGACTGTTGACATACACAAACCATCAGCTGGGAGTCTGGAACTTTGTTTTTCTGTTTTTACAGCAATTCCTTTAAACATTTTAACAGTGCGTTCAGGCTTTCTGACCACCTTTTTTAAAAAACTTTTATTGAAGTGACGCCAGGTGCTACGTTAACAGGTACGGTTGTTTTTAATACTTTTTAAAAATGTATTTATATAGGCTAAATATGTGTATATTAGGCTGTTTTCAGCTCTTTGTGCAAAAATGAAAGTTCTTTTTTTGAAGATGTTGTAGGCTAATCCCATGTATGATCAAATAGATTCTTATTTCAGGATTTATTACAAAATTCAGATTTAAAAAATATATATATTTTTAATTTCTCGTTTTTTTAAATAATAATAATTATTATTACACAAATAACTGAATGAACAGGAATTATATATATATATATATATATATATATGTGTGTGTGTGTGTTAAAATTAAATAGCATTGGTTCTAAACGCAGGGTAATCCGTAGGCAAACGTTTTCACTACATGCATGTCATACTTGATCTTCTCAAATTCATCAGTAACTAAATAATGGCCGAAAAAATTAACTCACCACTTCTGAGTGAATCAGTTTGGCACCATTTTTATTTCATTTTTAGGGAGCAATTAAACTTAAACTTTATTTTAAAAAATTAATTACATTTATTTTTTTATTATTATTAATTTTTTAACAATGCAGATAAATTAATCCAGTCGAAATGTGGGCCGCCTTTGGTCCATTCATTAGTACAAACTTTTGCGTTCTACTTATAAAAGAATAACACGCACCAATGCATGAATACAACGAATGTTTATGAATGGCACAATAGAATGTAACTTTAATTAGAATCTAAACACTTCGCTAAAAAGCGCGCTCTAGAGTTTTAAAAGAAAACAAATAGAATAGGCTGTTCATCAGCGCAAGAATATTAGGATGCCGACAAATCTCTGTGACAAAAAAATATATTTAGGGACAATTATATTTAGGGACATCAGTCTTTCAATCAAATCAAATTCAACACTGTTCTAGTATTAGTGTGGCTTGGTCCTGTGTTTGTTGATTCCGGTTTACAGGCTTCCCTCAAATTAAATCCGAGCGCTTTATCTGTGGACTAAATCCAGTCGTGTCCCAGATTGGACAGCGTCTCCAAAATGACTGCGGAAATCAAAGGGGTCATGCAGAAAGTATTTTCCATTAGATTGAGCATTAAAACTGAGAGAAGAAATGGAATTATAGAGCTGTAAGCTATATAATAATCATCAAAATAATCGTGCTGTCTGTCAAGTCTCTCCATTATGAGGGTCTTAACTTGGGCGAGGAGCACAATTCAGTCATACTCTGAACATCTAAACCCATAGAGGTGTAAATAAGGTTTTATTTGGATTTGAATGTACTCACAAATCTTTCTCATGTGCTCTTAGGTCACAATGATGACCAAACCTTATGGAAAACCAGGGGATGTGACTGAGCTAGTTAGCTCCCTTGGATGGATGGAGGAAGACCTCAGCTCACCGGATGGTGACCGGACACCTGAGATTGGTCACTATCCGCTACACAGGAGACCTGTAGAGCTTGGGAGTGATGATATGGAGGAAGAAGAGGAAGAGGAAGAAGTGGGTCTCGACGGCGAAAAGGCACCCAAGAGAAGAGGTCCTAAAAAGAAGAAAATTACCAAAGCCAGACAAGAGCGTTTCCGTGTCCGACGCGTCAAGGCCAATGCCAGGGAACGTTCGCGCATGCATGGGCTGAACGATGCATTGGACAACTTGCGGCGCGTAATGCCTTGTTACTCGAAGACCCAGAAGCTCTCCAAAATTGAGACCCTGCGGCTGGCCCACAACTACATCTGGGCGCTATCGGAGGTTCTGGAGAGTGGCCAGTCACCCGAGAGCCATGGTTTTGTGGAGATGCTATGCAAGGGGCTTTCGCAACCTACCAGCAACCTCGTGGCTGGCTGCCTCCAACTTGGACCCTCGTCCATGCTGATCAACAAGCTGGATGAAAAGTGCGGGGTTCCAGGAGTAGGTGGTCCTCAGGGTCACCCCATTAGCTATCCCTCACCGGGACTTCCCAGTCCACCCTACGGCTCATTGGAGGCCTCACACTTGCTTCATCTGAAGGGCTTCAAGGGGGCTAACTATGAGAACTCCTCACCCAACGAATGTAGCAGCGCCACGCCACCTTATGATGGCCCTCTTACTCCACCGCTCAGCATCAGCAGCAACTTCGCCCTCAAGCAGGAGCCGTCGCCACATGAGGCTGAGAGGAACTTTACCCCCCACCCGACTCACGCCACCCATTACATCTCCTCACACCCTTACCCACCTTCCTCTTTGGCTGGTCTTCCAGCTCCTCAGGGTCACCCGCTGTTCCCAGGTTCCCGTTTTGAGCTTCCTTTAGACATAGCTTTCGAGCCGTTTACCCCTTCGCATATTGTGACATCACAGATGAGCAGCATTTACAGTGAATAAACAGATATGACCACCACAGACTCTCAGCAATTCTGCCTCCTGCTCCTCAGTGTGCTTCCAGGGGTGCAGCACATTTAAGGAGACACTTTGCATGTATCCTGTCTGATCCCTTAAGAGACCATAGCAGTCAGTGAGAGAGACTATCTGAAATGCAACCTAACTGTGGCAACTGAAGTACTGAGAAAGAGATGTATATTTTTCGTTAATTTATTCTTGTTTTTGTCATGACTGAATTTGTTACTTCTTTAAATGTTATTTTTAATTGTTCGGGGATTTGTATTCTGTATAAACTTGATGTTCTCCACCTCAAATTGGATGATGACTTTGGTGCACATGCAATAAAAGTGCATCAGTACTGACACATAGACAAACTGGAAGGTTTTTAGTATTTTTGACACTGTTCAACCAGATGCTGATTTCCCACTAAGCAAAACACTTAAGAAAAAAAAAATAGAAAGAATGAAGGAAAAGGACAAATTTAGTACACTACATTTGCCATAACAAATGCATTTATTTATGACTGTATTTAATATTTATTTTGATGACAATTGTATGTTTTGAAACAATTTGTCAACACTGTTTTTATTGTTTTTTTGGTACACTGCCAGTCACTGCTACCAATTATCATAAAGTATCTAATTTATTTATTGGAATTCATTCAGTGTAATGTATTTTTGTCATTCTCCACAATATTTGTAATTTTGCTGAAGCATTTGTATATATTTACCTGTTTCGCACTTAATAAAAATAAATATTCTTATATAATATGACAAATTTGTTTCTTCATTTTGCTTTTTTATCATTGGTATTATGATCGAATTCGTTTAGAGATTCTATAATGTAAACTGAAAACATAATGAAACATTTTACCAGCGAGAATACCAATTTTAACAATAAAACCAGACATTTTAAAAAATACATTGCATTTCAAGATAATAATGCAATACTTAATTAGATTTTTTTGTCATTATAATCAAATGTTGCACTATTATGCTTGATCTTTATTTCATAGTCATGCTGAATATTCTCTAATGTGTGACCAAATGTATTTATAGACTTCCTAGAAAAAAAGAGATTAAAAAAGTATATCTGTCTGTCTGTCTCTCTCTGTCTGTCTGTCTGTCTGTCTGTATATATATATATATATATATATACACACAAATGTAAACAAAAATTGCAATCACTGAATTTGTAAGGTGATCATAGGTATAATAATCATATTGAGTCATATGTATAATAGCCATTTTAGTGATTAATATTAGTGTTATGATGGGCATGGGAGTCAGTGGAGCACGTGGAGCCATGGGAACACATAGCTGTGGAACAGGTGACTGTGTCATGGGATCGCCTTTCACACTCACTTGCATTTTCCCAGCCTTTTCATTGCCAAAATGGTTGGGGAAATCAACAAAACAAAACAAGTACACAAAAAGGGGGTTGGTGTAGGGAGAAAAAAAGAGGGTGAAAATGTTTGCAGACACTGTTTGCATTTTTCCATAAACCTTTAAATCATCGGAGTACAGGGCGATCGTTGACTTTAGCTCTGTGCTCATACCGGACAATGCAATGCCTCTCCAAATGGACAAACGGAGGGATGATGGGGTGACAAGCCAGAGAACCTGTGTGTGAACGTGTGTTTATTGTTGAAAACGCCATTAAGATGAGAATGGGTACCTCAGAGGGTGTTTTGCCTGAAGTGGACCCCACCTCATCCACCGCTCCAAAGGTTGTCTTTTTCAGCCCTGGCAAGGCGAGAGAAGTGAAGGAGAAAAAGGGAGCGATTGTTTTAGCGGGCGCCACTGGTCTATTGTAAGTGCAGTGTGTTCTTTCTCTCAACCTCTGACCTGCATTGTTGTGAGGCTGTTCGTTCAGAGAGCCGAGACAGCTGGGAGAACTGCGGGGGGGCTGATGGACAGCTGGGGCCAAACTAGTGAGAGAGAGAGCGAGGGGGAAAAGAGAAAGTGGGAGAGGGAGTAAACCAAAACAGAGGAGGTGAACAAGGCCTTATTCTTGAGTGACCCCTTTCCCTGTCCTCTTATGGGTCTGCTGGGCATTGGAATGGCACAGTTCCACACATTGAGACGGTGGCCGAAGATGAGGAAAGGACAGTATAGATAGAGTCAAGTGAAGGCTTTCAAGCTGTGCTGTCAAGAGCATCTGGGGGGAAAAAAAGGAAAAGTGAGATCAAATTATGAGAAATGAAATCTAAATATGACTCTTAACCTGTAGCTTATTGTAGTACTGAATTCACCTTGATTTAGATTAGATTAGATGCGAGTTTTAAATTTTGACAACCACGGTTTCAACGTATTCAACAACTTATTCAGACATATATTTTAAACCTATCAGATTTTGTTTTGTGAAAACCTTTGCTTTAAAAAGGTTTTGATCTATTATATATATCTATT
>NW_015544165.1:1382151-1388362 GCF_001515605.1 Sinocyclocheilus anshuiensis
AATGCTAAATGATGACAGAATTTTCATTTATGGGTGAATTGTCCCTTTAACTGTGGCTGTGGCAAGTTACTCATAAAACTGTGCAATTTACTGCCCACAGAAGTTATACAAACTATACAAAATGTTTTAACAGTCTTTGGCATTGTTCATTGCCAATACGTCAGCCGTCTGTGCAGAACTCAGCAGGGCTGAAATAAGGGAACGATTTCAGAGTTGTCAGCTGCTGTCGACATATCTTTTGAAAACAGATGAGAAGCCACAGAGGAGAAATGTGCTAGCAAAAATGAAAAGGCATGTGAAGATTGTTGCATTTTCCCATAGAGCAGATGGTCATCGTTGTGACCTCTGTGCCACAGCAAATACCCATACAAAATTTAGAAAAAAATAAGAATAATACAATCTTAGTGTGATGTTTTTAAGACCCTAAATTAATTTTACAATTTTATTCTAATACAGCCATAGCTCAGAGGATTTATTCTGCCTGTGACCACGTCAGGTGAATAAGGCAGATGATTGATGGATGCAGTGGCCCAAAGACATTTTAGCCATTTTAAACTACAAGAAATGTATGAATTTCATTGCATTAATGAATAACATTTCAAAACAAGTAGCATTTATATAAATAAATAAAACACCTTTCAACTAAATCAATTCACAAAATGTTACATTTATAAAACAGTATACTTCAAAATACATAATTGTATGTAAAATTCAACAGAAATATGAGAACTATTATTGTTAGTCTTATTTGAACATAGTTAATGAACTACACTTGTGGTAATTCTGCTAGAAAACCTGTGCGAACTTGAGTGGAACTGACTTCATACATATCCACTAAAAATCACCTTGACTCCAGATTGTTAAACACCATTTCAGACTTGAAGACATTTTCTGCAAGTCATTTAATCCGATATTCCTTTAAGTGTGGCTATACAGTGTTCAAATACTTTTTGGGGCAATAGCAAATCTTCCTTTTCTGCACAAGGCAATTATATATGTTGCGTGTAGTTATGAATTTACAATGCGAGTTAGAGAGGAGGAGTGGATGATGGAACATTAAAGTGTAGTCTGAAACCTCTTTCACTCCTCCCCAGTTTTTTTGTCTCTCTGGCACTAATCCATTGGCCAAACAACGCAGTCTCCCACTAAATGAAAGGTTCTGAACCATAGGGGGGAGATGGGGATAAAGCATTGTGATTAAGATTGTATTAATGGGGCCATAGGAGGCTGGAAGGCTTTAATCAGTGTCTGTGCTGCCGTAATCCCCTGCCTTTAAGCTTCAGCTAACGCTGTGATCCTCCTCCTCATGAGTCACATCACACACTCACTCACACAAACACACAGGACAGGCCGGAGAACAGGGAGGTCAAGGTACAGAGCTGGAGTACAATGAAACTGATAGGTGGTGTATGCTAGAAGGCAACTGGATGAGGAAACTGGGAGGAGGAGGTTTGGAGAAAGACAAGAAAAAAAATGCTGAATCGGCAAGATAGATAGATAGATAGATAGAGAGATAGATAGATGGACAGACAGACAGACATATAGATAGATACAGATACATACAGATAGACTGATGGACAGACAGATAGATTGATTGCTGGATAGACGGACGGATGGACGGACGGACAGATGATAGATAGATAGATAGATAGATAGATAGATAGATAGATAGATAGATAGAGAAGGTTTCCAGAAAAGCAGACGGTGGTGCACCTGCCCTGTGAGCTCAGATCAGACTAAAGAGTGACAGCGACAGCCAAATTCAATGACGATCCAGAGCAGAGGAAAGGTAAAGGGAGGTTAGAGTTCACAAAAGGGTGGAACAAGCCATTAAAGTGACATTGTGAGGCAAGACTCGTCTCCTCAGAGCTTTGTGAGAGTGCTGGGTTGTCAAAGTTAAAGAGCTTCTAATAGGATGGGGTTGCTGTCATGTTTACCCTGCCTCCCCCCTCTACACGCCCACTTTATTGTGGAGGTGGCCCGGCTTTGAGCCCCCACAATGGCTGGAGAGGAGGGACAGATGGGGGTCCCTATGGAAGAAGGCACAAAAAGAAAGCAAGGTAGGAGGGCCCGACTGTGTGAGATAGAGCCTGCAGTTAGCTCACACTGATTGCCGTGCAAAGTAATGGAGAGTAAAATAGAAATGGATGGGAAAAGTAAGAAAGAAATGGAAAAGGGGAGGGGAAAGGTCACAAAGAGATTTGAGAGATGTGTAATCATCTATATAAGCTATACAGTATAAGCCTGAATGTACTGGTGCCCTTCATAAGTCTAAAGTGGGGGGAAACTCAGCAGAGCATGATGGAGGTTTCAGACTGGATCACTGTATGGAAAAGTCTTGAAGAGCTATATGTTCACTTCATAACTGCACTATTCAGTTGACAATTCACAGAATAAGTCAACAAATATTATTCTGACCATCAAAAACAATATTGTTGGCATAAATAAAATGTTTACTGATGAATTTGGCCAAATTAGAAAATATTTTATATGATAAGTACAGTGTCCCTACACACACACACACACACACACACACACACACACACACGTTTACTTTTGTGATATGCATTATATTATTATTAATGTGTAAGAATGTGGGTAACCAAACAGTTTCTGGTTCCCATTGACTTACTTGACATAGTATTTTATTTAATTTAGTTTTTTCTCCATACTGTGGAAGTCAATGGGGACCACAAACTGTTTGGTTACCCACATTCTTTAAAATATCTTCTTTTTTGTTCAGCAGAAGAAAGAAAAATTTGGAACAACTTGAGGGTGAGTAAATGATGACAGAATTTTCATCAGTGTGGAGTGTGGACACCTGTCATTCCCTGTGATCAGACAGGAAGTGATGGACTCTGCACCAATATGATATATTTTTATGCTGCTCATGTGATTTAGGCAAGACAATTACTACAGCTGAAAAGCAGAAAACTAATTGTTAGTTACTGTTAAGACTTAACACATCCAAAATGCCTATAGCACCTGCGACTGCATGCATATAGCCAGGAGCAGGGAGCTGCTGGACAATTCATTTATAAGTTGTGAAAAAGAAACTTCCACAAAATGATGCAACTACACGAAATCAAAACCGCGATTCCAGACCATCGTTATTTTGAGAATTAAAGGGGTCTCTTCTGAGCTTCTCCTCTACTTGAGTGTTACATCATCTTTTTTTTTTTAAATGTCTTATTTTTCTATTTGCGCTGTTGCGAGTGGATAAAGGAGAATTAAGCAGTTGATCGGGGCTCAGTGTCCAGAGTGTTGCATTAGACAGTAATCCAGGGCATAGGAAGGGGGAGATGGGATAGCATTTCTAATCCCTCGCCAACCCCATCCCAAACACACATGCACACAAACTAAAGTTTATACTAACTGTTTATACAGTTATCACTAAAGAATGCCTCACATTTTATTTCAATGTATGGCACATGATTCGTCTTAGAAGAACAACACAAAGACAAAATTTCCTAATGGACCTTGTTTCTTTCCTGTATCCACCTCAAAACACTGGCAATCCTCAGTACCAGAGCCCACTGAGCCCTTCAGTGGTAGACTTGGTTTTTACCCACAGTTCTCCCCAACTCCACTACCCTCTACAGTGACAGATGTTATGGGGCAACAGTTGGTATTGAGAGGGAGGGTCTTAGGGCCATCTGCCCAGGGTCAAGTTTGGATGGAAGAAGGTCTCACAAAAGAGAAAAAGAGGCAAGTTGAGCTACATAGCTAGAATAGTGTTGAATACTTATGTTTTATTAAACCACTAAAACCTGTGGTCATAATTTACAGATACTGTAGGTGGAGTTAAAGGAGGTACAGGAATGCTTCCCAATTCACACATTGCCACCACGTGGTCCAAACAAACGGCTTCAAAAGAGTCCAAAGCTGTAGGCATCAGTGGCAAAAAATTTTGTTTTAATTAATTAATTCAATTATGTGGATGGAACATAAAAAAACATTTAATTTATTGGTGTTAAGTTCAAAAACAGTGTACCATTAAATAATTTAACATCACTAGATATCAAATTAGAGCTCTCAGATTTTTGCTAGTGGCCTCCACCTCATCACGAAAGAAGGCTATCTTCCTGTGACCCATCTTCCTCTGAGGGGGAAATCAGTTAAATTAATACATATACATTTTATTATTAGTACCAAAAAAACATAACCATAAGTAATGAACATGCAATATTATGCTGGTAGACTATTATATGTGTGTGTGTGTGTGTGTACACACACATGCGTGTAAAACAATATTAAAAAGTACACCACGAACGCATTCACACAATGTAGATGCGAAGCCGCTCCTGTTCCAGCTGAAAATACTCAATGGCTGTGAGTTCGTCAAACGTCTTTTTCATATGAAGAAAGGCACAATTGGGGGAACGCTTGGCATGTTCGGACCTTAATGAAAGGACAGTCAATAAAAGTGGTGAAAACTTCTCCCCTTTTCCACCCAAAGTCAGCTGTTACAATCTCAGGTTTAGCAACATAGAGAAATAGACAATAAGAGGTGTGCTCAGAAAAACAATGGCCATAGATTATAAAGGTGTGCTTCAGGAGCTCACCAGGGGTTGTCTTCTGGCTCCCAGCCCTCCAGCTCTCTGAGACAGTAGAAACAGCAGGCTACGTCTGGCTCATTCTCACTAGGACAGTGCACAAAACCTGCCTTGGCCATCTGAAGAGAATAGAGAGGATTCAGTGGATCTTCATTACTCCTTTTAATTAAAGCAGCAGTGGATTTGTAACAGTGCCTGTACTCAAAACAGTGTTGTTTATTATTAGCCTATTTCTCTCTTTTTTTCCACTTACACACTCACCAACTCTGGTGTGCACTGGCAATCTTCTCGAAAAGGCCACTCAGAAAACATCTGTAGTCGCTTTTCATAACTATACATCTGATTAAATGACAAAAGCCGGGAAGCACTGACTTCTGCGTTAGACATTTCTGAGGCACAAACAGATCACACTAACTCAGGGGTAGGCAAGTTCGGTCCTAGAGAGCCGCAGTCCTGCAGAGTTCAGCTCCAAACCTAATCAAACACCTGAACAAGCTAATCAATGTCTTCAGGATAGGGTATAGGCAGGTGAGGTTTTTTTTTCAGGGTTGGAGCTGAACTCTGCAGGACTGCGGCTCTCTAGGACCGAACTTGCCTACCCCTGCACTAACTGCATCTCCACTCCATACCATAAACCTGGTTGAGTGTTTAATTGGTTGGGTGCTTTTGATTATTGATTGATGAATCGCTGACAGCTGTCAGAGGAAAAACGAGAAAGAAAAACATCGATGTAAAACGACATATTAAAACCTGTTAACTAAATTTGTGTTGTTACTTATGTAGATTATAAGTATGTATTATACTGTATTAAATGAATAAACAATTCGCACAAAAATTATAATGTTCACCGAAACTAGTAAAGTTCATGGCACACATTAGAGTAAGTAGTGTGATGTCTCCCTCTGCTGGACGAACATAAACACACACAAATTGAAATTCACTGAAAAGGTTTCGTCTTTAAAAAAAAAAAGGTCTAATATGACGCAAGAGAAAAGAAATCTTTAGAGCTTTTTGAAAAACTGCTAACAAAATATTTGATAAAAGTTTTGATTAATTGACTCAAAAAAGTAAATCAATGTGAATATCAAGAAAGTGAGTGTTAAAAAAGTGTATAACATGTATAATATATAGTAATATTATATCATGCCGTTTTTCATAGGACCATAAACTAAAAATATGTTCATCATGGAAGTTTATTCACATTATATTCGCTTGTCCCACACACACACACACACACACACACACACACACACACACACACACACACATATGGGGTTTCCATGTTTTATTGATACATTCCATAGTTGTAATGTTTTTTTTATACTGTACAAACTGTATTTCTAACCCTACCTTAAACCTACACCTCACACAAACGTTTTAGATGTTCAAGAAAGATCATTCAGTATGATTTATAGGCTTGCTTCCTCATGGGGACAAAAAAATGTCCCCACAAGGTAAAAATTTACTGGTATTACATTACAATCCTTGTGGGGACATTTGGTCCACAAAACGTAGGGAATACCAGGACCACACAGACACACACACACATATACAGATATTATTAAAATAATTGTTAAACAATGAATGTGTGTGTGTCCATTATTTAAGGATTTGTATATGTATATGTGTATGTATTCAGATTTGTGTGTGTGTGT
>NW_015544165.1:1388689-1403631 GCF_001515605.1 Sinocyclocheilus anshuiensis
TATTTCCTAGGAACAAAAATCATGAAATTATATATAGTTTTTAAATCTTTTTGGATAAGTTGTGAGTGCTCCATTGCATCCAACTCAATTACAAAATTTTATTTTAGAATATGCTATAAAACCACACAGTTAATGCTTCGGAATGGAGACCTCATGTCAAGCATAATCCTTATCAAGCCCTGTAAAGACTCCTGTATAATGTAGTTAACCGCTACAGGCTGCACACATAGTTCTGCAGTAGAAATAGTAGATTCCCCCAAGCTGCACATCATCACCCATTTACTAGACAAACTTTAGCCTAGAGGTATCAGTAAGTTGTGTTCCTTCTTACTTGGACACGACGAATTACTGTAAGCAAATACATACACCATAAAGTGAGATCATAGTGAGTGGCAGAAAACATTATTGGTTTGTGGTGTGAGTGTTTGGAAGCTGTTTATGACTGGTGAACATTGGGAGAGGCCCTGTTGCTTTCACCATGCTCTGTAACTGTATCTTACTGCGCCTGGCTGATGAAATGTGCTTACTGCTTTAAAAAAGCGGCCCCTCCACCCCTCTCTGCCCTTCATCTGTTAGGAACTTCCCTGTAACTGTTGGTTTGTGCGTCACAAACAAATTCTGCTGTTAATATGTTAATCTGTACGAAAGGCGAATGTGAGATCACTCAACTGGGATTGTCATAATACTAAAGGTTTTTCCGTGAAATGATTTGTATGATTCTGAGATTTTGAGAAGAACCGCGGCTTCTTGTTCTCTCTTTTGTGGTGATAGTTTGTCACTTAATATTCAGTCTAGAGTTTCATACCAGACATAACATTTGCCATATTCATTTCAGGCAAGACCCCACACCGGAGCTGTCACTCATTTGCAGTCGCCCTCTCAGGACTCATCCTAGACGTTAAGCAGGAATACATCACCATCTGCTGTTGCACGGCCTCCATCTGTGTGGCTTGGTCAAAGCCACAAAGTAAATACGTCTTCCAAGCCACACTCTAGATCAGGGCTGTCCAAACTCGGTCCTGGAGGGCCGGTGTCCTGCAGAGTTTAGCTCCAACCCTAATTAAACACACCTGAACCAGCTAATCAAGCTCTTACTAAGCATAGAAACTTCCAGTCAGGTGTGTTGAGGCAAGTTGGAGCTAAACTCTGCAGGACACCGGCCCTCCAGGACCGAGTTTGGAGAGCCCTGCTCTAGATGGAACTGACTGGAATTACTTTGCATTGCTGAAATGAAATAAAATAAAATAAAATAAAATGTTTATTTTATCCATTGGCTTTTTCCTTTACTGCACAGGACACTGAAGATCTGAAAGGAAAGTGGAGGGAGAGGGATAGGGACATGACCCAGAGCAGAACTGAACCTTGATCAGCTCCCTATCTGTCATGCCACAGCTCCAACATGACTGGAATTTTCCTGATATCCTTCTCCAGTTGCAAGAGATGTAAAAGGCAGAAGATTGTGGTTCCATTTAATTTATTTATTGGAAGATAAATAAACAAATATTAATTAAATTATATTTGATAATAATAATAATAATTCTAATAATTATTATATTTATTTATCACGATATCATTAGTAAAAAGAATAATTGTTGTTTTTGAAAGATAAATAAACAAATATTAAATACATATCACATATTAAATAATATTTATATTTATAATAATTATTATTATTATATTATCATAATAATTGTGATTATGATTATTATTATGATTATTTATTTATTCTTATTTACATTTTTATAACCCAATTATTGGCATGACAGAATTAAATGCTTTTATACATTCTTCTCTTAAGAGATGGATGTGACAAAATTTTGTCACAATTGAATTATTGTGAAGCTCTTGAGATGTATGCATATTTAAGTGTTCATATGTACAATCTCGAATGGATGGAATTGATTGGATATACTTTACATGGCTTAAATGTTCATATTATTCATTGGCTTTTTCTTTTACTGCAGAATTTTCCTGATATCCTTTCCCAGTTGCAAAATTCCCAAACTTGAGTGGCACCTTTGACATAGTAAGCAAAACATAGTGGTTCCATTTATCATTTTTGGAGCTGTAATGTAAAAATTATTTGTTATGCAATGACAAAGTTGCCCATATTATGAAATAAGACCTGGATGTACCAGTTGGATTGGTCACTCCACTCCTGGGAAAGATTAAAGCCGATTACATTTTCCCAGCTATCAGGTATGTGTCTCATATTGCCCAGCCTATACCTCTCTCCCTCTCCATCCCAATCCATCCTTCATTGACACTGGACTTTTCGCTCTCTCACTCTCTCTCACCCCCTCCCTCCTTCTCCTCTTCGTTCTCCTCCTCTCCCCTTCCTCACACGGTTGTCCTTACTTATTAAGGTCCTGGTGTGATTATCTGCTGGAATCTCTTGCACTTGTCCTGTATTCTCAGTGTGGTGAGATTGAGAGTGGGATGGGCTAAAAGAGGGAAATGCTTGTCTCTGCATGACTATGTGATACTTTGTGCAGGAGACACTCCCGTAAGTTCATCAGGACTATTTTGGCTCCAAATATCCCTGGAGCATCAAAAAACCTGGTCCGGATGCTCTGTTGTTCATGCCAGCAAAGAATTCTACGGGGAGTCTGTGGTGTCAGGGTGCCAGTGGAAAGACCCTCGGAGGCAGAAAGAGGAGACGAGAGGACGGGAAACAGTCAGAGGAAGAGGGTTTAATGTGGGGTACAGGTAAGAACATCCACTAATATCTATTTCTGTTTGCAGTCTCAAGTGAACACATCCGAGTGCAAACTTTTCCCCTGAAGATCCTTTTTGCTGCATGGGCAGAAATGTACAACATTCATGTTGTGTATATACAATCAGCCTAAGCCAGTATAACACTGAAGCTGATTTATATTTTCAGGGTTAAAATTATTCATGTACTATGGCATTTACAATATATATACATAGCATGCAAGACATCGATGAATAGTTTAGGAGTTGTGATACATCTCATGGAGTTACAACAGTCTATGACCAGCATCTAGTCTTCCTAATTTAGTCCTGTCAGTGTTGTCATTAAAAAGATTGTATTTCGAATGAAGAAGTGCATACTTTTGAACTGGCATTTTCTGTAGATTTATGCTTTCTCTTGTTTCTTTACTAGTAATAAGAAAGATGATGTTCAACAGCTTTGTCACAGTGTTCATTATTCTTACCAATAAAGCTAAAATGAGTTTGATCTGAGACGTGCAAGCCACGAAAAAGCCGAGCAATAGATGTATTGTATGTGTGTGAGTGCACATGCCTGTAGGCTATGTGTTAATGCATGTGTTTGATTGAGTGTGCAAACAATTTCAGAAGAAATATTGCCCACAGCTGCATGTTAATTAACTATATTATGTCAAAAAATACTCCTGGAATGACCTTTGAAATGTACCTTTGCTCATTTGATTTTTCTTTTTACCAGCGTGAAGGACATAGAAAAGAACAAACCTGTCAAGAACCATTTAAATGTTGTTGTTGTTTTTTTTTGGCAACTTTTAATACCTGTACTTGGAAATAAAATAAAAAGAAGCTTAGCTTCGAAGGTCAGCCTATTCTTTTAGGACTGAGGCAATGTACTTTTCAGGGGGGAAAAAATGTATATATATATATATATATATATATATATATGTGTGTGTGTTCATTTATTTAAATAATTATTAACATTAATAACAGTAATAATGTTTTTTATATTATTTATTGTTACTTCGCATATGTTAGTCGTTAAACTGACTTGACAAAATGAGTAAATTTCATGTGATTTTTCTACACAATGCCTTTGACACAGTTTTGTCATAAATGAGATTATTGTGACGCTCTTGAGATGAATGTGTGCACATGTAAGTGTATATACATGTAAGCGTCTATATGTACAAGCCTGGATATTTGCTGAGATAGATGGGTGTAGACATGGTATTAGGAGGCTCTCTGTCTTCTGCCAAAGGTGTGAAATTAGCATCTCTGTGTGAGAGAGAGTGACAGTCAACTTCAACATTTCCCTCATACGCAGAGCTGGAAAAGCACACCGGCTATCCAGTTGGAAATGTCTCATCCCTCCAACAGCTTTCTAGAAATCTATCTTTTTTGTTGCACAGGAACCTAACTGATATGGATCCACTCTTGATCAATAGTCTAATTTTAGTGTGATCATCCACTGTCATGCAAACGGATACTCATATGCCGGCTGCTGGCTCTGTGCTTTTCAAGGACATTGAAGCGGAACCGTGAAGGTCTCACGCATATTTAATGAATATCAAAATAAAACCCTTTAAAATTGCACTAGGCATGCATTCTTTTTCCATTTTTCAAACTAAATTAGATTTGATATATGTTGGAGACAATGCTGACTATATAAAAAAGGTTACTTGAACGAATTGACACAATGTGATAAACTAAATTTTTTAATATACATTTTATTTCCTACTCATATAGCTGATGTTTTTTGCACTTGCACTTTAGGTCTAGGTTATTTTTTATATGGTGAGCTGGACCCTGGACATCCCTTTGACCTTTCAGCGCAGTCTCTAAATTCACCACCCGTCCGCAAGCACACACTGCTGTTGATATAAACGGTATGTTCTCAGAGCACATGGCACATACGCTGCAGCTCCCTCAATACATAAAAGTCATGATCAGTTTAACAGGAAGAAAAGAAAGGAAGGAAAATCTTAGAGATAGGCTGTGAAATACATTCCCCATCCAGCCATCCCAGAAATGGCTTGTATGAAATCCGCGAGACATAATTCGAGACATAATGATGACTGTAGCTGCTAGTGCAGATTTTGGTGCAGATTTGAATAATTTAATACTTTAGAATGGTGATTTAAAGAATGCACAATTTGTCTCAGTATCTTTATAAGAAAAAAATAAGAAAAATAATAAATTATTTTCTAGTAATTTTTGAGAGGAAAATATCCTACACCATTTCTGTATATCGTACACCAATTTGTTTGTCAGTGTACATCGCTAAATCATTGACTAGATCTTTTTGCCCATTAAATTTTACTATCTGTTATCAGCTGATTTTTGTGACGCTAAAAATGATTGAGTTGATTATCCTTTGATATGATGCATTATACAGTGACTGTTTTCCTCTCCAGAATTTTGTTCTGTTCTTAGTAGAATGTTGAGAATTGATGATGAAGAAAGATTTGTTAGTACACAGATTTTTACTACTGGGCTTCACCCTATCCCTAGATATACTGTATCTATGTCTGCTGAACTGGCCAACTCAGAGTCCAGATTTAATTTCTTGTGCTCTGGTCTCTCATTAAACACATTAAAAATAGAACCTCAATATTCCAATATATCCACGGGCCTCCAGCCAGACAGGGAAGCCTTCACAGTGTCTCTAAAATGTTTTTGGCCCAGTCTAGCACATGGAGTCTTTCCCTGCAGCTGTGCAGTAATCTCACCACGGAAAGCTCTTTTTCTCTCTCTGGCTCTTGATGTCTCTGCATCTAACCTGGCCCTGTGTGGTGTTTAATTTTGCATGCTAGTTCCAGGTGTGTGTGTGTCCCAGGTTTGTGTCCCTGCGGGAGGTGGCTTGGTGCTTGCTTGAGAGGCTTAGTTTGCAAGGCTTGGTTTGCAGTCTGGAGGTGGTCCAGGCTGCTGCGCTACAGAAGTGTGTACGTTTGGGGATGTGACTCCCCAAGGCTCTATGTAAAAATAGCTCTCTAAATAAACCATAATTCTCTGTGTAAGTGGTACTTTTTAAGAGGGAGGACAAAATATGACATAGCAGGTATGCTGAAACCCTCAAAGATGATTCCCTACTGTATATTCAAATGTCAGAGTTACATAAGCATCACATGACTATATATATATATATATATATATATAATGAAAATATGGTAGATATGTATATGATGCATTGAGGATTCATCTACCATATTTTCATTCAGATTAAATTGATGGAAGACACCTTATTTAAATAATTAATATGTAAATCCGTCATTATTATGCTGCAAGAATATGGATTATTCTTGTGTGTAATAGCAATTCTCAACCTGCAGAGGGCAGAAAAGCACCTTTGCCCCTGCTGTAGGGGTTACACAGTGAGGAGCTTTATAACAATGAAATGGACTGTAGAGCAGGAGTCAAGGCCCTGTCCTCTGAGTCTGAGTGTGTCGCAGTGCAGGTTTATTCTGGCAGTGGGCTTTTATGGTTGACTGGTGGCAAGCGGAGGTGCCTCTCTCTCACACACTCTCTTTCTCTGTGTCCTCCATTTGGTTGCAGGAATATAGACAGATATAAGGTTCACACAGCCGCACCTTACTTACACTCTGACTCATTTCTAGTTCACTGCTTAATGGATCATTAAAATGCCTACTTGCCCAGTGTTACAATCTATGAATTAAAAATATGGAGAATTACAGTTTTGTGCATTTTGACCATGGTAAGTATTGTGATGAACTGATTTCATACATTTTCAGAGTATCATATTTTTATTATACACTGATTTTTCCAGTGACTCGATCTTTCTGCAGTTTACATCATTACGCCTGTAGGGGGCGACAAGTGACTTTTTGTCTATTATGAAGGAGCGATTTATTCATTCGTTCAAAGATACACTTCATTCTGGAGTAAAAATCTTACTGTCTGAATTAGGAAAAGCATACCACTATACTACTTCTACTACTTCTGCCATATTTTTATATGGATGAATTAGTATGCTAGCAGCACGCTATTCCGGATCGACTTGAGCAAATCAGTGAATCGTTGAATCGTTCAATCACTCAACCGATTCGTTCAGAAACACTGAATCATTCGGTAGCGTTGCTCTGGCTTGGCTTGGAACTATTTTCGTTTGTGGAGCAAAAACAGACGCCTCAACTGGAAATACCTCGACTAAAATGTAAGTTACTCAATCTTAACTTATTGTTTTATGAAGCGATGCATAAAAGTAGGTTAGGGCAAAGTCTCTTTAAGGTATTCTATAGTCTTTGGTTAGGGTTATGTCGTCTTTATTTGGTCGATATGTTAGAACAGACTGCTGTTAGTTAATTCAGGATTACAGTACTCTGGTTCGTGTGAGATTGCTTGACTATTTTTGTTTTAATGAGGATATGTGAGCTTGCTTCTACTCTCTGGGCGTGCAGCATTATCCCATAAATACAATAATATGTGAAA
This sequence comes from Sinocyclocheilus anshuiensis, assembly GCF_001515605.1. Classification (NCBI taxonomy): domain Eukaryota; kingdom Metazoa; phylum Chordata; class Actinopteri; order Cypriniformes; family Cyprinidae; genus Sinocyclocheilus; species Sinocyclocheilus anshuiensis. The sequence continues at coordinate 1,395,827 of NW_015544165.1, forward strand.
CTCAGCGTCTTGTCGGTTGTCATAACGATACTGGTCTCAGATGATAAGTCTATGGACCACCGTTCACTGACCGTCTGATGCATTTGAACATTAATATGTCAAGTCGCCAATTATAGTCTTTTGACGGTCAACTTAAGTGAAAGTTGCATGTGTGAATTACCTGCGTCTGCGAGTCTCTCTCTACAAGCATTGAAGCTTAGTTACTTAAAAAACAGCGATTTTACCACCTCATTGCTGAGAAATATAATGCAGCGGTCAGTATCGAAGCTATTTTATTAATAAACGTTTCTGTGCGCCACAGTGTTTCTGTGTGTGCGCTGCGCGATCTCCGTTCTCTGTGTGCAAATTGTGTGTGTGCTTGCGTCAATGAAAGCAGCATAGCCTACTGTTTACTTTAGCTAAAAACCCGAACCCGAGAGTATTTCGGGACCCGTCAGGCTCTGGTCGGGTAGCAGACCTCTAGATCAAAGTTGTTAAAAGGAGTTGTGAAGGAAAGTTGAGTAGTTAGCTTAAAGCTTTGTTTGAAGCGTTACGTCTGTGAAATAGCTCATACTTTATATATATATGTATATATATATATATATATATATTAGTGTTGTCACGGTACCAAAATTTCAGTAAAGGATAAAATACGCATGTTTTGGTGGGGTTCCCCAGGTAATCGCATTCCAGGGGCTAAATATCACGTTAATGCGGTCACTTTTCAACCCGCGGACATGAAAAACAACCCGCAGCAACAGTGTTATGTCATCTTCAGCTCTTTTTCTTGATGCTCTCATCTATCCATCCATCTCTTCACACCTGTTTTTTGATAGCCATTCTCCTCATGCTATGACCATACCCATCCTAGACTTAACACACACACACGCGCGTGCATCCCAGAGCCAGGGGTGAAAAAGGATCCCCATTCTTGGATTTCACCCTCTCATCATGACATCCATTAAAGTCCTGCTGGGTCCCAGTCACTAGCAGGTAGACAGCACATTAGCGCTTGGACCATTGAGCTCAACAAGGCCCTGCTCTGAATTATTGATCCCAAAACAACTAATGAGGAAACCCTATCCCCTCTTTTGATGAGACACATACACATGGTCACACTGCTGTGTGAGCTCTGCATTGCCACACTGGCACACTGTCCAATCAACCTGTTTATCAGTGCTTTGACTTTCACAGGCTCAGATGGCCTCAGTGAAATGACCAGGGCTGTGTTTCCCAAAAGAATCGTAAGCATATTTAGATCGTAGAAACCATTGCCATTAATGGTCTCTATGATCAACTTAGGCTCACAATGCTTTTGGGAAACACAGCCCAGGTTAGATGAGTGTGAATTTTTATGTTGTTTTATTGACCAGTCAACATCTGATTGTGCATGGTAATTTCTTCAATATTTTACATTTAGATTACCTTTAGCATCATGCAATGCTCATTTAAAGTTTATCCTAATAATTTAAAATAATATTAATGATTTAATAACACTGTTAAATGTAATCTTGAGCAAATCACATACACCGTACATGTGCTTTACAGTACATTTTTTGTACTTTACATTTTAATGATCTGATTCCTAAGTTTAGCATTTAAAATGATTTTGAGTTTGATGTGTATAATTTTAATATGTGCCATAGTGCCAGGTGTCGGTTATCAGCCATGACATAACAATTATTGGCTTATTATGTCGGCCATCCCTAAAAATTCTGTTGTTTATGCTGGTTGCCATCATTATGTTGTTCACTAGCAAAAATTGCTGGTTGACCGACAGAGGTTTACTGGTTAAGATAGTTAAGAAGCCTAATTCAGAGTTAAAAATTCATTTAATTTTTAATTCCATTGCAATTTGAATTGGTATTTACGGAGGTAGAAATAAAATAAACTGGAATTAAAAGAAATTAATATAATTCCTATGAATGAAGTTTTTAATTGGAAATGGAAAATTTGTCGGAACAAATTTTGCACGATAACCTTGTTTGAAAACTTAAAAAGTTTAAATGTCTTATAAGAACACTTAATTTCCTAGAATGCCTTTGCAGAAAATAAATTCCTTGTCCTGTCATCCCAATTTAAATTTCATTCGACTTTTTTTGGGGTGTTGCCCATTCAATCCAAATTCACATTCATAATTTGAAATGCTGCCAATCCTTAAATTCAAAATTTTGCCCTGGTAGGCATTCCAGCATCCAAAGCTCATCATATCTCAACCGGAGGGTGCTTTGCATTAGTTTTGTCGCCGTTTGCATCCACAGTTGACAAACTGGGATTCACAACCTTCCTCTTGACCTTTACAAAGTGAATGATTAAGCAAAGCTTCAATAATGAGCAGTTAATCAGTAAAGATCAGTATTAAGACCTCACCTGTATCAGTGTGTTTACCCATTGGTGTATCAGGGCACACACACAAGTCCATCCTCATTATGAGCTGTTTGCTCAGGTGCTGGTCTAATAGTGTGTATGAGTGCCCTCTGGGATCAGATAACGGCATGTGTGCGAGTCTGTGTGTAATGCACCTGTAGTTTTATAATAATGGAGCTTTAAATGTACAATTTCCCCCACCCTCATTTATTTTCTGTCTCTGTCTCTGTGCAGTGCACTATCAAGGGTGTCAGCCAGCCTCCTTAGTATTCACATCCCCACTCGCTGACTTACTGCACAAGCCAGAGACAACAGAGGAGAGAGAGAGAGAGAGGAGGGAAAAGGAACAAACCGGAAGACAAAATAAAAGATCGCAATTTTTCTAGCCCCTAGCTCAAGCATGCATAGTGTGTGTGCTAGTAAATGGCTTTAGAGAATTCATTTTTGATGCCTCCTTTCTTCTCTAGCCTTTTTTTAAATGTTCGATTCAGCCCTGCAGCATGGCTTTCCTCCATCGGAAAGGCTGCCATAAGCTCCGCTGTTGTCTGAGGCGAGCCGAATCACTTACATACCGAAGATGTTCAATTTTGAATTCTTTATGAGGCGCATTTCAACCCGACAATGACACGTTTTGAAATTGGCCCAGTTGTGCTTAATAAGACTGCGGCTTGTGTCGGCCTCTCTCTTTGTTAATTTCTCTGTCTCTCTTATTCTTCCTTCCAGTCTTTTCTCCATGTCTCCTCATCCCTCTGTCAGTTTGAATTTAGTTTAATCTCCCCCTCCTCCTCCTCCTCCTCCTGATTCCTTCGCTCTGTCGCTCTCTGTTCCATCTCTTCCGAACGTTCATTCTCTTTTCTCATATCTCCCCAAATTATTGACAAAAGCTTTGAGTAACAAATATTTCCTGCAACAGAAAGACTTAAAGGAGAGCCTCAGGGAGGTGCAGAGAGGACGTTAATCCCCTTACAAGTTCACCGTCACAGGGGTCGCAAAGGGGGTGAGAAGAGGAGTGAGAGATGGAGAAGTGACCACCACTATTGCAACTGCCATAAACAGACCGATTTTGAGAGTGAAAGAGATGGAGGGAAAAATTGAGAGAGAGAGAGTGTGGCAATGATTCCATGCTTTCCACTCTGCAGGATGACAAGCGGCTGCTGCCTCTCCAATTGGTTGGGACTGCCACCAATCAGAGCGCAGACAGGGAAGGTGCCTTTAGGTTATACCCAACCCCAAAAACAAGAAGCGGGGAGAGAGAGAGATAGAGAGAAAAGAGAGAGAGAGAGAGCGCAGCACAGACACCGGCTTGACTGTGCTACCGAGGCATTTCTTCATGGTATCTGAGAAATGTTCCTGTTGAAGGGAAACTGTTCATCTTCTATCTGCTGTAAAGAAGCACAGTGTGTCCCAGTGCACCTACAGGGATTTTGGCTCATTCACTGACCAGGGCTCTGGCATTTCTGACCCCCCCCCAACCCCCGTCTCGGGACACTCTCCCACGTTGCCCTCTGACTCACCTGAGAGAAGACGGCAGAAGACCTGCAGATCCCTCCCCTCAGAATACTGCTCGTTCACCTGGAAAGAGAGGACATACAAGATACAGGATGGACAACAGATATGCTCTCTCTCACGCTGCGCTGGCTGCTTGACTCACTTCTGGTTTGTAAGAGAGACGCAGAGAGGAGTGCGGAGAAGAACTTGTGCTCCCCTGGATTAGAATTCGAGGAAAGCTGGTCCTGATCACAGGAGCGAGGCTTTTAGGATGATCTTGGGTAAGTTCTCCTTCGGGTCTTCTCCAAAGCTTTGTGTTAAGTGCTGCGGCACCACAGGCACTTCAGCTGAAATTTAGAAACATCAACTCTTTGATTGAGCCTCTAGCTCATAACTTCCTTATTGCCATTCTTTTCAACTTGTGTAGACCTGATGTGCAAGTATTGAACCATAGTGGTTTCTTCAAGATGAATTTGGACTGACGCTGAAGGTCACAGTTGTAGCAGTGAGTGTTCAGCGGTGCAAGCTGTTTCACCCTTGGTCAGACTCCCGCTGTCCATTCTCAGAGGGATTTTGACACTCAAATATGAAAAAGGAAAGGTTTAAGATCTAAAGAAATCAAACGAACAACTTCCTAAGTTGAACTTCCGTAGTTGTACTTTATGGCAGGTTATGACAGGATAAAACGACCAGGTGTATGTTGATTTGTTGTCTTATACCATTGTTTTCTTTGTGCAAATCTTTGTTTATTGTTAACATGATTATAGTTGGGATGTACCGCTATACAAATTCTGGCCAATACTGATATGTTGATAATTATTTTAATGTTATGGCCTATTACAATAAATGACGGAATTTTTTTATTTATTTATATGATTAAATTATATTGAAAAAACACACAAAAAAAATTAAAATCACTAATTTTTCAAGTTAATTAGCTGCAAATGAGTTTAGGCATCACAACATCACATTATTTTGGAAATTTACTGAAAATTACAATACATTTAACAGTGTTGTTTATTGTTGTTTTTAAAGGCTAACTTCAAATGTGTGTTAGATGATGGCAAATGTACAAATATAGAAAATGAGCTTGCATTATTAAATATCAAAAGTCCACCTATACAGTGAATAAAAATAATCTTTAATATTGGCAGAAAACTGATATGGTACCGATATCTTGTGCATTTATGAATTTGCAAGCCGTAAATCTTCTTCAGGAATTTATAATTGTATATATCATAAGCTCTGAATTCAGTTCTGGAATTAAACCTATAAACAACCATGACAGTTTATTAATGTTGAGCATGAGAAATTTTGACAGTCTTTTTGGTGCTTCTGGAGAGTTCCTCCATTGCTCTAGGCTGTAGATGTGTGTGTGTGTGTGTGTGTGTGTGTGTGTGTGTGTGTGTGTGTGTGTGTGTATGTGTGTGTATGGTGACTAGAGGCTCCAGCATCTGAGCCAGCTCATATTCCTGCTGGGGTTGTGTGAATATTGCATCTGCACTCAAAAACACAACTGTGTCGGACAGTTGTCGTTGTGTGTCTTAGCTTTAGGTATTTTAGATCATGATAATGGGTATTTTTTAGTGTACCTGTAACATACCTGTGTGTTACTGTGCTATAAAAGTGTCACTGTGTGTGATTGGTTGTGTAATGCTCTGTGAGGGAACACCAGTTGAGGCCACATTGTTTAACGCATGCCTGGACTAATTTAACAGCCGGGCTGCTATATTTCTCGTCGGCATTTTCCTCGGGGCATGTTTTCCAGGGAGCCAAGCATAATGATTATAGGGCTTGTAATGTGTTATCTGTCTGCTCTATATGTGTGTGTGTGTGTGCATATGCCATTATTACTACAGACAGAAAGGATTTATAGTTACAATATATGGTTGTGCACCACAATCAGCCTCACGTTTGCTAAATATATGTCTTTACCATCTCTTGCATGCAGAATGGTCTGGCTTGTGAAATGTCCTCAGAATAGGAGGCTTTATATATGTCCAATATGTTCTGTTAAAGTTAAACAAGATAATTCACAAAAAAGTGTGTATTCGCGCCTCTTATAGACTCTTTTTATAGACTTTTTAAGGATAATTCACCTAAAAATGAAAGTATTGAGGATTTACTCATCCTCATGTTGTTCCAATAATAATAATTTTTTTTTTCTTTTTTGTAGAATACAAAAGGAGATATTTATCAGAATGGACAGGGTCCAGGGATAGTCATGGTCACCATTTACTTTCATTGCGGGTAAATGGTCAGCTTGGACATTCTGCTAAACTTCTCCTTTTGTCTTGCACGTAAACAAGAAGGTCATTTTTGTTACATCAGGTTTGGAATGACATGGGTGAATGAATTATTTTTTATTTATTTAATTTTAATAATTAATTTGCATTAGGGCCTATTTAATCAAATTATTATTTTATTTAATTTTATTATTAAATTATTAATTTAACTTATTTGAATTGACAAATTTAATCTTAATCAACTTTTTTCTAACTCTTTTTTGAAGGTGCTTTCCAGTGTTTCCACCTTAAAAAACCTGCTTTTTATTTATTTTGTGTGCGAGGGGTTGCAGAATTGTGATGGAGTACTTGAATTTGGTCTTGTTGAACAAACAGACAAGCACAGACGTGCTGCTCCGTTCCCATCAAAAGAGGCAGAAATGATGTTTGTGACTGGAGAGATGGGCAAATGGCTTCATTAACCCATCTGATTACAGCTGCATCTATCCAATCTAATCAGTCAGGTCTGACAGAGGAATGTTTTCAAGTACTCTGTCAGCATCTGTGTGTTCATTACCACATTTCCATCTATATACCTTTTTTTTTTTAAATAAGGTTCAGACTATTTATAAATGAATACTTGATTTTTGTTTTTGCACAAGTGTGCTTGGTGCTTCTATGACCTCATGTTTAAAGACACATCTGCATATGATGTAAAAATTGCATTGCTGCATGCAAAGCTAAATTATACATTCTGCTATAATGCAGACCTGTATCTTAATTTTTTACTAATTAATTTGTTGTTAGTATTTTAAGACAAAGACTTTTTGTTATTGTGGTGACCTTTAGATTGCAGATGTATTCAGGACGCAATGTCGCTACACTGTTTTACACTCCAGTAAACAAAAACGATGTCACTTCGGCAAACAACACACTTCATAATACAAGCTGTAGTGTGATGCAAAACAATCCTTTTATGAACTTCCTTTTTGGAGCAGAGTATGTGTGATGACTCATTTACAGTCCTTATCTAAATATACTCTGAATGACCTTGACCAGATCCCCTTCCTCCTTTTTATTCTGCACCTGCTTTTAGCCCTTTCACATCAAAAACCTATTCACATCAAAAACGATAACTGTATTAGCATCCGCACCAATGCATGATAACGTTCTGTTTAGTATAAGCGAACACTGCAGTTATGTCATCTGCCACTTTAAATTCTCAAGCTCTTTACAGTCGGATGGATTCTGATTGGCTGTCAGTGTTTTAATTGTAAATGGGCTTGAATTGTCTTATATCTTTTCGTGTGTGTGTGCGTTTGAAAAGTGAGCAGGTTGAGACATTTGTTCCTAGTGGTGGTGAAGACAGCTGACCCTGATAATGGGACATAAATGTTCTGCAGTATATACAGCGGAGATCCGCTGAGCCCCACATGACAGACCATACACTGCCATAAATGCAGACATACAGACACACATTGACTCTGTGGAGCCGTGGCACGCTGCCTGGTCCCCAGTGTTTTCATCGGCAGGACTGAGACAAAGAGTGGGGTTGGCTGCTGAAGGAGAGGTGAGTAACCTGAGCAACAGCACTGCGATGTGCATTCACTGCCGCCTGCCCAGTGTGGAATTTCCATTGTGGCCAGCCAGTCAGAACGTCCCCCCCTTTCCTCCTTGCACACCTGCACACCTGTCTGAGCTCACATATAGATAAGTAAAGCTCTCCGAGCCAATTCATTTAAAGGA
>NW_015544165.1:1403862-1426502 GCF_001515605.1 Sinocyclocheilus anshuiensis
ATGAAATTTTAGTCATTATTTACTCACCCTCATATAGTTCACGAGTGTTCTCATGTCACTTGTGCTCTATTTATTTGAAGCTGTATCGTAGCTTTATTTACATTTACATTTAGGCATTTGGCAGTTGCTTTTAAGGTATGCACTTTTAGTTTTTGCATTTCCTTGAAATCGAACCCATGACCTTCGTGTTGCTAGCACCATGATATGTTGTTTGAGCTTCAGGAATGCAGCTTTATGTGAGGAAAAGGCTAAAATTTAAGTCATTATTTACCTAAAATCATCTTCCCACAGCTTTCCAAGTTATTTTACATCTGTTCAACTTCATGTAACACAATCAGTTGCGAGACACATTTAGGATTTAGCACCATTTTGCTGGGTTGCATCCACACATGTTTGTGAATTTTGAAAAAAAACAGAAACAAGTTTCCAAAATGTTAGTAAAAACTCAATTTCTGGTTAGCACCAGTTTTCCCATATGTGGTGATTTTGGAATCCTGAATTTGGAAATGTTTTATTTGCAAATAATTTTTGTAATTTATTCAGATAATTTTAACGATTTAGTCAGAATTTTTTTTCCGGCATAAATGCATGGACATAGGATCTACTAATATTAAACCTGGCACAACATGCTTTCATGCGCCATATTTGAATATATGCAAAAGTGAATGAGATTTGAGAGTAAGGGAAAGATTTATTTCTATAAATTTTAGATTTTGGTATGTTTCTCACAAAAGGTATCATATGACTTCAGTAGACTTGGAATATAGTTCATATGGACTACTTTCATAGAACATTTAGTCATTTTTGGAGTTTGACAAGTATCCATTCCCATAAATTTTCACAAAATAAACAAAGAGCAGAAGTTTGAAGCAAAATGACTTGAGGGTGAGGAAATGACTAAATTTACATTTTTGGGTGAAGTATTCCTTTAACAGCAGTGTTTGAGCTTGGTGCAGAGCAGGACATTGCAGAAGGAAGGACTGAGAATATTTCTCTGTATTTACACATGCCGTCCCTTATTTGTTTCCCCTGGAGGGATCTGTTATGTTTTGTGACATTTAGGCACAGTGCCCAGGGTCGTCTGATGTGTTGGCTTGTCTCTCTGTCTGTCTGCATTTCTGACTTTTCTGACTATGTTCGTTGCAAGCACATCTGTCTTTATGATACGGCGTCCTTTCACGCTTCCTGTCTACCTGGTTATTTGTCATACATCCCCTCCCCCCTCACCTTCTGTCTTCCTGCTCTCTCTCCTCCTCTCTTTTGCTACGGTCAACCTTAACACTCACCTGTCCCTTGAGGTTGTGAAACAAAAAATGTGTTTGTTTGAGAAGCTCAGCATTTTACCTTTTTTTCATCTCCTCTGCATGGCTAGAAGAGAATGACACAGCAATTATGAGATCTGTCCCCTAAAGCCCAGTCCGAATGCTGCATATTATAGCATATTAATTTAATCTAGACTCTTGCCCTTCATCTTTAAATGTACTTTACTTAAGCATGATGTACTGCACTGTAGAAAACACTAGCATATTTGTTTTTTTTTTCGTTTTGAGCAACATGGCTTCTAGCTAATAAGTATAGCTGGTTAATAGCATATTTTTTACAGTTCAATCTGCAAGTCCAACCAGAAACTTCTCTGGTCTAGGCTGGTCTTTTTAGCCAGCCAGGTGTTAAAGGGGTCATATGATGCTGTTAAAAAGAACATTATTTGGTGTATTTGGTGTAATGAAATGTGTTTATGCGGTTTAAAGTTAAAAAAGCACATTATTTTCCACATACTGTACATTATTGTTTCTCCTCTATGCCCCGCCTTTTTGAAACGCGTCGATTTTTACAAAGCTCATCGGTCTGAAAAAGCGAGGTGTGCTGTGATTGGCCAGCTATTCAGTGCGTTGTGATTGGCCGAATACCTCAAGCGTGAGACGGAAATGTTACGCCCCTCACCATACTGTTGTATTCCCTCAGCAACCAGCACGGATCAGCTCTAGGCATGACGAAGCGGATATCGTCCTCTTTTGGAAGACCAAACAAAGTAGTTTTGCTTTCACAACGAAGCACACAGCGTCTTTAGGATATGGCGGCGGCAACTACAGTGAGAATAAAAGTTACGCCTTCTTTCTTTGTGTGAACATTTGGGCGGCGTTATGCAAATCTTCCCACAGAGCGATGTAGGTATGTGGGGGTGTGTTAGAACGAGCCGTTTTAGGTAGGTGTGGCTGACTCTTAACTTTTATAAAGAATATCTCTTTGGATTTGAGACTTTAGTCTTTGCAACTTTACAGATCTTCTTTATGCACCAAGAGCTTGTAACACTCCAAAGAGAAAGGAAAAATTGAAATCGCATCATATGACCCCTTTAAGAGTTTTGCTGGTTTGCTGTTTAGAGAGTTTGCCCCTGCTGGCCAATAATGTAACTACATCATTATGTGGGCAAAAGAATGTTTCTCCACTGATGGCTCATTACCAGTTACCAGTTTAATCTGATATAATATATATTTTTTCAATATATAAATTGCAATGGTTCTGATACATTATAATAAATGTTTCACCAGTGACCTTTTTTTTGTTGGGCACTTTACAGAGTTTTCCCACTGACTGCTGCCTTTGACATCACGGCTCATGTACCCTTAAGAGCACTCAACAGCCATATTTGTAACGACCAAAGTTATGTTCCAGTAACCTTTTAATTGTAAGCTGGAAATATTTAGGATTATGATTTCTCCCATTCATGTATGTATGAGTAGACTGTCTCTGCTTTATTGTGCAGTGTTATGTTAGTATTATTAATATAGTATTATAGTTTTTATTCATATTTTAAATTAGCTTTAATTTTGTTTTCAATTTGAATTTTAGTTTGTTTTAGTATTTTTGTTAGGTGATTGTCATTTTTATTTTTAAATACTTCTATATAACTTTATTTTTGTTTTAGTATTTAATACTTAAACATTAATTTCAGCTAGTTGCCAAGGCAGAATTTCTAATTTTCAAGATTTTTAAGTTTACTATTTTTCATCTAGTATTTAATTTTTGTTTCATTCTAGCTTTATTTCAATTACTGAAAATTATTTTTATAGGTTAAGATTTGGTTAATAATAATAACAACACTGATATTGTCTTTGCTGTGTGCATTCTCACAGTGCCATCAGATAATCTGTCAGAGCATCATTTTTCTGCCATTGTTTACCTTCCATAATTTTATAATTTTCCTTCCGATTGCCCTTTTGGGTTGTTCTTTTGGGGCTGAATGTGCCCACCAAGAACAGTCATGGAATTGAATGGGAATGCTAACGGATAGCTTTCTCCAATCTTTACTTAAAGTACTATGATATTTTTCATTTTTGACTACATGGATGTTCTGCTAAGTATGCTAAGGCATTTTTAATTTATCACTTCCACAGTCTTTTGTAGCAGTTGCAGAACTTGTTAAATGCTACAGCACAACTGTGTAATGCTAAACATGCAGAGCTTGTCACACCTATGCTGTTCACCACGGAGAAACTCAAACTGTTCTTTCCATGCTGTTTTCCCTCCTCATACAGATACACTTTAGTTTGATTTTATGTGCAGTTTCACACCCATTAAAGCTAAACACCTGCTAGTGGTTTGGCTGAGCAACTGCTGGTTAGCCACTGCACATTCACTTCCCGTTTTATAACCTAATCAAACCTTATGTTCTCCACAAATGGTTTTGTTTTTGTCTCAGCTGGTGAGATTTCACCCCACAAAACCATCGAGAAAATCCGATATATGACAGAACGAGCCAGGAAACGTTTGAAGAAATGTGGGAACGATGTAATAAATTAGCCACGAGGAGGGAAATCATTACTCACTAAAACATCATGTGTGTGTGTTTTTCTCCCAGACAGGTCAGCTGCGTGCATCGTAGGAAGTCAGTTTATTTTTTTGCCAAATGGCAGGTTAACTGCACTTGAGCTTCACACTATGTGAGCGCTTACATCTCCATCCACCTCCCCTCTCTCCCCGTCAAATGCAGCCATCACTCTTAGCCGGACATACAGACTGGCTGGGTGCTAGAAGATTGTCAATAGTGGGTGTAACAGACACTAATGAATTGCCTATAACAGGAGCTCTGGGAGGCGGAAATGCATTACTGGCTGTGTGAGGCCCAGCAGACTGAATGAAATGGTCCCAACTGTATCTTCATCCACAAACACACACACACGCATTACACCTCATTCCTGGCCCAAATGCATTCTCTAATGGTTTAAGCATAGTGCGTGTTACTGCCAGGTGTCCAGTAGAGCTGCACTTTAAAGTACACGGCCAGCCCTCTGTGGAATCATATAACACGGTGTGTTTTGTAACAAAACGTTCTCCTGGTATATGTGTTTGCTGTGATGCACATGGTCGACTGGATTCTGGCTTTGTTACAGAACCTCCTTGTTTGCTTTACGGTTTATTTTGTTGTGTAGACAGGACTCAGAGAACAAACAAATCACAAAAGCCTGACAATACGATACCAGCGATGGGGTCATCCTTTGAATAAGGCAGTTTATGAAATACGCCAACCAGAGCGGATGATAAATGCATTCATCCGTCCACAAACAGCACACATTTATCAATAGTTTGAGCGCAAATCCCTGACAAATTGGAAGGCTGGATGAATTATGAAGCTTATATCTCCAGGTTTTGAGGGAGGGAGAAGTGTTTGTGTTTGTGTGTGTGTGTGTGTGTGTGTGTGTGTGTGTGTGTGTGAGGAGAGAAAATACAGTTTTTGCCATTCAAGGAAAGGTCTTTAGATGTTTATAGCTGGTATTACATTGTTTCCCACTGTTGTTAATGTTTCGAAAAAGAGGAACAAAATCAATTCTCCTTGAAATTCTGGAAGGTCGATGCTTGGGAGCGTGGAGGGGGAAATGAGGGAGGGCTAGATGTGATAGCTTGCAGCAGAGAGGGAGAAATCTCTCCTCCAAGCCAAATGACAAGACTACTGAGTCTCTTAATACCCTTTCTGGATGGGTTCATGCATGGAAACTGAAGCACTTTTTGTAAGTCACTCTGGATAAATGTGTCTTGCCATATGCCTTAAGGATAGTTCACCCAAAAATGACACTCCTGTCAGCCTGTATTTACTCTCATTTCAATTGATACATGTGTGATGTGAGTTTTTTTCTGTTTTCCTCCTTGGAGCATAAAAGAAGCAGAATATCCAGGAAAATCTTGCTTTTTGTCCTATAAAAATGTTTGGAATATTATCAGAAAAAAATTAAAATGCTACATTTCAAAACATGTTTAATAGCTAATTGTTAGTTACCATACAATATTTTGTGAAAAATGGTTTTAAAAGACAATTTTAATGTAATATATTGTAAAATAAAAAAATAGGAATTCTTGGAATTTTATGGAGAGAATAAAGTATATTATTTTTAACCAGGATGTATACTTATATGGTCAATTTGGAAAACTATTGTATTGATGCACTGACAAAAAAATGTATAAAGCTATAAAAGTATAAAGCATAAAAATATGAATCAACTTATAATTTATGAGTAAAGGGCACTACCACAACTTCTTAAATAAAAATTGTATTTTAAAAGTTAAATTTTTTTTAATTTGTATTTTTATTTAATTTAATTCAATTAAAAAACTTGGTTTCTTATTTTTGTCATCGCTTCTGTGCATTGCAGTTGCATTTTATGTTGGATTTTATGTTGTTTAGAAAATGTCATTTATTTAGTGTCTCCCTGCTGGTGTTTTTGTGTTTATGCAGATCTTTGTTATTGTTACAGTTCAATTCATTATGATATGTGGCCATAATGTTGCCTCCTGTTGTACAACTTTTTACAGTAACAAAAAGATTTGAATGGTTAAAATGTATTTTTTTTTTAAATAACAATTTAGGATTTAATGGCGTACAGTTTTGTAAAGTAAAATACATACATATAAAATATATAGTCACCAAAATGGGACTTTATTTTATACCCATCAAAATTCAATTTGACTGGGAAAAGTGAGCTTTACGTACACCCAGAGTGCTTGATGTCAGCCAGAAAGGAGGCACAATAAAACTTGTATTAAGTAAATATAATCAGTTTTGATTTCATATTAACTTTAAATATAAATGCATTGTAGCTTATGTCTATTAAAAAAAGTCCTGGGTTCTCCCATAGACACATCCTGGGGCAAGGTTCAGTCTAAAGTTAAATTCATGCACATCATTTTTTTTTACCCTTAAGGTGTTGATCAGTCTGACAGCTTGTGGGAACAAACTGTTGTAGTGTGATTGTTTTGGCCTGGAGACTAGCTTGACCCTCCATCGTCTAGAGTTATGTGCCCAAATGTCACGTTATGTTCATTCAGGCTCCAAATTACTGAATGTTTATTGTAAGTCCATCATTAAAAGAGGCTGAAGAGTTTTAATGGGCTTTGGAGGCAGTTCCAGCTATGCAGGCTGGGCTCAGACCTGCCTGAATGTGTGTGTGTGTGTGTGTGTGTGTTAGAGGGAGATAAAGGGAGAACGTGTCTGTGTGTGAATGTGGATCTAGCAGCAGTGTTTGAATGGGTGCCATAGAGTCATTGGCTAGCAGGTAGCTTCCTTGGTGAAAAGAAAAGTGATGCGCCAGTCAGGAGTTTGTGGTATTCACACCTGCACCTCCTCTCCGCTTCCCCTCCTCCCTGATTTTGCGATCTGGAAAAGGGCAGAGGACATGGAGAGACTGCGCTCAGACCTGCCCCTGCCCAGGAGGTAAACGCGCTGGTGTGTGTGCACACATGCCTCTGTGAAGATTAGGCTAGGTGCACCAGGCCCACATGGCTAGCCGGGTCCAACGATGAATAAGGAAACCTTTCCAAGCAGTATGGCTGATATTTCAGCTTCCTTGCGTAGGTATATCCATGAATTATGAACACTTTGGTCTCAAGTTCTTAATGAAAAATACCTTTTTTCTTGAGTAGAACTGCCCTCATTAGTGGTAGGAATTTGTATTAATTTAAGAAGAAGAAAAAAAATGTATACAGTGCTGTCTTGGTTGATAGCTTTTTTTTTTTTTAAATAGGTAGATCCACATTAGTATTCCATTAGACACATTGATGAAGGCAGAGTGTCGAAACCTTTTTCTTCTTTATTAGAAAATGTTATAAATTTATGAGCGCTGATCATGTTCTCTTTTTTATTTTATTTTCTTTGCTTATTTTCTTCACTTATTGACTTGATTCTTTTGAATCAGTTTACCAAAATATTTATTTAGATTCGTTCACTGGCTTTTTTTATTACACCAGTATGTGGCTACAAGTGAGTGTGTTTTTTGTTTGTAAAGAGTGAGTCATTCAATTGAAATTTGAAAATTGTTGAAAACTGAAAAAAAGAGAGATTGGTTCACTTAAATGATTCAGTCACATAAAGTTTTTGATAAAAACATTGATTTGTTCAAAACTTTATATTATTTATTTTTTCTTTTATTCATCTCAGTGACTTGATTCTTTTGAATCAATTCACCAAAAAGATTTGTTCAGATTTGTTCACTGATTGATTTACTGGCCCTTTCATTACACCAATATGTGGTTGCAAGTGAGTGGGATTTTGTGTTAAAAGTGAGTAATTGAACCATTTACACAACCAATTCATCAAATTCATTGTTGGAAACTGAAAAAAAGAAAAAAGTTCACGTAAATGATTTGTTCCTTAAATGATTCAGTCACTTAAATATTTTGTTATGAACATTGATTTTTTTTTAAACTGTGATTAAAAATCATTTATACACTCTAAAAAATGCTGGGTTAAATTCAACCCAGTGCTGGGTAAAATAGGGACAAACCCAGCAATTGGGTTGTTTTGACCCAGCGGTTGGGTTACTACCCAGAAGGTTGGGTTAAACATTTAACCCAACAGCTGGGTCAAAACAGCCCAATTGCTGGGTTTGCATTTTTTAAAGTGTACTATTTGGGTGTGGACCATCAGATTCTTTTTTTTTTTTTTTTTTCGCGATTCATCCCAGTGACTTGATTCTTGATTCTTTTGAATCAGTTCACAAAAAAGATTTTGTTATACCAGTATGTGGCGAAAAGTGAGTGTGTGTTTGTGAGTCATTGAACCAAGGCACTTTGTTGATTTAAAATTAATTTTATTTGTTCAAATAAATGTTTTGTTCATTGTAATGATTCATTCACTTAAATGATTTGTTCTCAAAAAAATGTTCACAAAAACACTATTAAATGAAAGTTGAAGTGTTTATGATCTTCCACTTGAGTTGCAGAGGCAGTTTATAGTATTGTCTTGAAAAGCACATAAGACCTGGGCTTCATGGTTTCTCTCCAAAGCCCTCCATCACTGGTCCATTGACAGCTCAAACAGCAGCACTGTGCTCCCCTGCGTCGTCTTATTGAGATGCGGCCAGTGGCTTCAACATGTTGTGAGAACTCTGTGATGAAAAACAGCAAAGCGGCTTGTGGAAAAAGACGTGGGCCATTTCCATAAAATTAGCTTAGCAAATGGAATGAAGCAGCAGCCCCTGCAGAGCGAAGACAACAGCAAGAGCTGCTGGAGAATTCACAATCCTCACTACAAAATGCCTAGTGCTGATCTCATATACGTGGCCTTTCATGGAATTAAGCACAAAATATCTTTGCACTGGCACCGGATTGGATTAAAGAGCATATTATACAGTACCGCATCGGTAAAGAGGCACTAAATAAGGTCCCAGCCGCCACATTCCTGTGTTTTTGTTGTCTATCTCCACATAAGTGTTGCTATATTGGGTGATAGGAGTGATTCAGCTTTGTGGCATACACCACTACATATCTTCATTAGCGTATTAGCTTTGGGAAATGAATCCCGCTTTGTTCCTCCTCCACCCAAACCTCATTCCCTGTTTTTTCTTCTTCTGTCATTTCTACTTAAGCTTCTCTCTTTGCTTTGGACACGCGCACGTCAGCTTGCTAGGATGCTAGCTTCTGTTAAGCTTTTCTTTTGTTCCCTGAAGGTGCATCAGCCTCCCAGTGGGTGTACTGACTCGAGACAGAACAAATTAAGGTCACAGCAGGCAGTGGACAGCAGAGAGAACCTGTGCTAGACCAACCTTCCCTGTCCACCTTCAACACATCACAGAACGCAGTCGAGGCCCGCCGCTAGCTTACTCTAAGGAGTCATAATCATTTAATCAAGACCCTTCATGCCCATCCATCCTTCCGCTCTCCCCGGAGGCCCAAATTACCTGTTGTTCATATATAGAGAAATGATGAAATGTGATGAGTGTCTTTGAACTTGAGTAGGAAGAAAAAATGGGGATTGTGAAGTACATGTGAGATGTGCTGCTTCAGTTTTTTGATACGGACCGGAGCTGAGAGAGAGAGACCGTATTACTCGTGAATGGGGTTGGCATGAGTCATACTGCTCTCTGGTGCTTAATGGTGGAGTTCTCCCACAATGCATCTATTTTGGGCTTACTTTTCTGTCACTCTCTATGTACTTAGAAAATTAACTTCAGAACACTTACATAAGGACCTCCATGCTGTGCAACAAAAACAAAACAATAAAGTCAATCCACTCTCCCAAAATCAGAGCGGCTGACTACTAAAATAAGAAACAGCGTTGTAGAATTTGGCAAACGCAGCATATTCCTGAGTCAGTGACTCAACGCTCTTTTTTTTATTAGTATGTAACATTATTAGTATCTATCTATCTATCTATCTATCTATCTATCTGTCTATCTGTCTGTCGTCTCTCTCTCTCTCTCTATATATATATATATATATATATATATATCTCTCTCCTTCAAAAAGAGATTTAAAAACACTAATGATTTTTTGTATTAAGATAATCACATGTATTTTAGGTGTAAGTTATTTATTTATTTATTTGCCAAAGTCAACATAATTATAAAGAGTCATTTTTAAAAAGACTTTGCTTCCTTTTAAATGATTTTTATTTATTTATTTTTATTGCGGACACTCATATATGTCATTGACTCTCATATGCTCTGTATTCTTGGGTGATTCCCAATTCCTCTCCAACATTAACACTTTGTTGGAGGTGGACGGCGTTAGGCAGACCTCGTCTCAAGGACGGTATCCAATTCTGCTTGTGTGCGCGTGCCTGTGTAATCCATAGCTGCAGGGAGGATGACCTTCACAGTGTGGAGCCTCAAAGGCTAATGCGACAGGGAGAGAGACAGAGGAAGGAAAGGGAAAGCGGGGTACGAAATGACATATTTAGGCATTTGCCTTGCTGACGATCACTCAAGGGCGAAGTCGTGCCACTTTTGTGTGTGGAGTTTCAGCACAAAAATGTGCGTTTTGTCCCTTAACCCTTTAGAGGATGTTATGTAAACCCTAAAGCTGCTCCACTTTCATCCCATTTCATTCAGTTTCCAACTCACCAGATTCAGACCCTATTATCCTATGCATGTAATTGCTGAAGGTGGGAGGTTTGGCCAGTATGATCTTGGTTAAAAGAGTACTGGCTTATCAAATATTAATCGATCTTTGATGGAGCAGATGAAGAGGAAGTGCTGTGTAATGCTGATTCAGCATTTGGCAGGTGCAGTGAACCCACGGTGCCATTTTATCAGATCTCATCAAACGTGCCAGCACACTCAGGTGCCACTGTGCAGGAGATTTGTGAAACAAGTGGATTTTCCCAAAAAGTTTTTTTCTCCTTCAAGTCATTTGCTTTAACCTGAAAATGCTCCAAATGGTATTTAATAAATATAGAAAAATAAATATAAAATATATTATGTAATAATAATAATGATAATAATACATTTAATTTTGTATTTATTTATTTAATATGTATACATATTTTTAGGAATATTATTTAATAATATGAATACATAAAATATTATATATAAATGCATATAAAATTATTTAATATGAGGTTTTATTTATTAGGGATCTTATTAATACATTTTATTTTATTTTATTGAAGCATTTGTAATATTATGAATGTTACAAATACTTGAATATGTTATATATAACTGCATAAAAATGTATTTAATATTATATGGGGTTAGGTTTTATTTGGATATTAAACTGTTAAACTAAACTGAACTTTCCCATCTTACAGTTGCACAAAAGAACTATGAAGTTGTTTAAAAGTATTTATTTTTCCTTTAGTCCTGTCTTATTTTGCCTAGGCCACCAAGTCAGCTAGGACTGCAACCAGTGACCTCTAAAACTTCTTTTCAAATCCATCTCCCTGCTATTGATGTGGCTTTCATTCTTTTTCTCTCCATCCAATTTCTCTCTCTTTTTAATTTCTTTTACCATCTATCTCTTCTCCGTCACCCCCTCTATTTTTGTCAGAAACAATCGGATTTTCCAGTTGACTGCCCTGCATTGCCGCAGTCACAGACATGGAGGCAAGTATGAAGGGATGGGGAAAACTGGAGAGAGAGAGGGGGTGAAAATGCACATAAGAAGCGGGGACAAAAGAGAAGGCTGAGGGCTCCGTTTTGAAGAAGTGTCATATCGGTACGTCCTGGTGCCCTACTGTGAGCAGACAGCACTGCAGAGCTGCATTCTAGAGCCCGACCGATATGGGTTTTTTGGGGCCGATACCGATACCGATATTAGGGAGTAAAAAAAAGGCAGATACCGATATATCGGCCGATATTCTTTGCGTATATTATAGTACAGTACCAGTCAAAAGTTTGGACACTTTCCCATTCGTGTGTCCAAACATTTGACTGGTACTATATATAGAATACAGTATAGACATAAACAGAATATATATAGACATAAACACATTTTTTGCAATGATCACTCAAATGTGGTGATCAAACACTTATAATGGTGACAGAGATATGTAAGGCCATTTAACAATTTAACAATAAACTTGCGATGAGTGCGATGCACAAAGTAACGGGGTGTTAGTTGTAACACACGTGGTTTGAATATTTATTTTACCATAGTAACATTCGGCCGATAATATCAGCAAAACGATATATCGGTCGGGCTCTACTGCATTCCATTTCATGCAGCTGTTCTCCCGTATGTCTCACTCCCCATCATTCCCAGCCGACTCAACGGGCTGCTCGGAGCTCCGCCACCATTTCTCCCCTCCTACCCGGCTCTTCACTCGCACTCCAAAGGAAAATGCGCATCTCACATTCTGACAGCATGCACCACAGTCCAGCCGGGGAGACCTCCAAGGTGCATTAAATGATATGTGCATGTCCTGTGCTACCAGAGAGACAGGATGTAGCCTTAAATAATAGTGGAGGGAGACAGACTGAGGAGACAGATAAAGAGAAACCAAAATCAACACGGAGGACTGAGATAAAAGAGATGAGAATTGAAAAAAAGAAGAGAGAAATATTTATGGGTCAGTGACAAATAAGGATGTTTGAAAAGATGAACAGAAGAATAATTTTCAAAATCTAGTTTAAAACACGTGGAAAACTGGTTGGCTTCATACATTTTTGAAAACATTTGTGCCATTTTCTAAAAAAAAAAATTTTTTAATTTAATGACTAAAAATGTCAAATGGTGTTACCATCAAGTAAACAGTGCTAACATTTTCCAGTACCCAAGTTATTATATACACACACTACTATTTAATTTTTTTAAACACTATTTTCAGCAAGGATATTAAATTGGTAAAAAGTGAAAGTTTCTATTAATCAAAGAATCCTGAAAAAAATATATATCACTGTTTCCACAAAAATATTAAGCAGCACAGCTGTTTTCAGCATTGATGATAATACAAAATGTTTCTTGAGCACCAAATTAGCATATTAGAATGATTTCTAAAGGATCATGTGACACTGAAGACTGGAGTAATGACACAAGAATAAAATACTTTTTAAACTATATTCAAATTGTAATAACATTTCACAATATTACTGTTTTACTTAAATAAACGCATGAATTTCCTTTCAAAAACATAAAAAATATATGGGGAAATGAATTTGGCCTGAATCATATTATTTCCTGTTTAATTATTTTTATTTTCCCATGATTTAGTTTTTTTAAAAAGTCATAAAATGTGATTTTATATATATATATATATATATTTTGAGATTTTTCCTACCGCCTAGGCATTTTTTGACCCTACAAAATATTTGTAAAAAATTTGAATTAAAATTCAGAGATTCAAGTTTTTTCTTAATAAAGAGGTCTATATAAGTCATTGTTTAAGTTAATGTATTTTTCATTTGTTTTTGAATTACTTTATACTGTACAAAATCCAGGACAAAAATAAATCAGTGCCTTATATTGATCCTTATGCAGAATGAGTAAGACCAGGATAAATTGAAAACATTGACTGGGTGAGAGAGCACCCCTTTTTGTCTCTGTTCCCGTGCCTAGTTGTTCACAACATGGATGAAGCCTGGCATTATTCTGGATCAGCGGCCATGTTGCCCACATATGTCAGTGGTGGCCAGAGGTACACATCAATATTCACTGAATCAGAAACTCTGACTTCTTCAGTTTGTTTCACCTGGGCTGAGAAGGGAATTACTTCAAGGATATTTGTAGCAGATATGGGCCTTTAGACAGGTCAATTGATTGGCATGAAGGCGATCTCTAAGCAACTGTAACAGTGATAGATCTAAATGTTTGATACAAACACGCAGGGATTTAAAAGAAAGGACTGATCTTTTTATTTGTGGTGGGAAGCCATTATGGTGAGAATTACCGGGGACTTGATGGACTGTTGTGTCTGCCCCACGCAAGACTGATCACACATACACACACATACATACACAATTTAATGGCCAGCGTGATTGAATCGACATCACTGAGCGGCACACAAGCGTGAGATTTCGATGAATGACTTTGCCCTCAGTGTCCTTCATGGTGCAGGTGGAATGCACACCAGATCAAGACCAGTGTAAAGACCTATTCTTGAGTTGATATAAGTGATCCATCTTCTCACTGCCATAAGTTTGGAGTGCTGGCTAATATCCTCTCCGCTATGAAAAACATGTGGCCGCTTTCTCTTAATCCAGATGAGTTGTACAGAGTCATTGATTTCATGGCTATCTGAGTGTGGGCAGAGAAGAGAGAGAGGAGAGGAGGAGAAACAGTAAACATGGTTTTCTTTGCTCTGTATGTTTGGCACGACTAGAAGAGCTCTTAAAGGGATAGTTCACCCAAAAATGAAAATTTTGGCATTTACACACCCTCATTTTATTTCAAACTTGTATGACTTTCTATTTTTTGTTGATGTTATTTTGGAACCCATTGACTTTGATTTTAAATGTAAATGATGGCAGAATTTATTTGTTTGTATTTATTTATTTCTATTCGTCTTTATTTTTATTTGTTTGTTTTTATGTAGTTATTTATTTTCTGTATATATTTATTTTTGTATGTATTTTTATTTTTGTTAGATTTTAGATTACGTATTTTTGTATTTAAGTATTTATTTCATGTTTTTATTTGTATTTATTTTCATGTCTTTATTTGTTTTATTTTTATTGTTATTTTTATTTATTAATAATTTATTTATTTATCTATTTTTTGTTTTTATTTTTGTTTTTATTTGTATTGATTTATTTAATTTGATGAACACAAAATAAGAAAGTCATACAGGTTTGGTGCATTATCCATTTAATAATCACCTTTTAATTTCACATTAAGGAATAGTAGTCGGTGAATAAGAGGGAGAGAAGAAATATGGACATATATTAAGGTCATAGCAATTGTGACCACAGCAACATGAATTATGCATCTGAGATGGCAAGGAGTCTCCGTACATCGCAGTTGCAGGCTTATCTAAATGCGTCATCTTAATGCCTGATGAGCTATGCAAAACCTTTCATCTGTAAACAGCTTTTCCCCCCCAATTAAACAGACTAACTCCTCCAGCAATAATGAGACATTAGGCGACTTTCAGTCCCAGGGTCGCCTTCAAACCTCCATTGAAGACGTTTAGAGCAGTAGTGAAGTGACAGCTCAGATGCCATATGTCTTTCTTGGTGGAGTGGGATTGCAGTCCCTCTGCACTCCAACACTGCAGTCCTTCTCTTTCATCCAGTGTTTCCTCTTTTGCTCCACCTCTCCCTGCCTTCAACGCAGCTCCTGGGCTATGAGGAGAAACATCAAAGTCACAGAAGCATTGAAAATGTACCTAAGGTGCACATGGACCCTCAGGGGCAGCCCATCATTGGACATTTTCCACGCAGCTCCCTCTCTTTCTCCATCTCTCATTCTCTCAGCCTTCTCTCCTGGGTAAGCTGGAGATTGGGGTTAATGTATACACTGTGTCACATGCTGCATGCTGCCACTGTCTGTTAGTTTATCTCCAAAGCCACGGAAGAAAAAAAGGAAGGAGGTTATAGAGGAAAGAGAGAAGAAAAACACAGAGAAGAAGAGAGAGGTGGTTGATTTGGGATGCGCAGCACGTGAAGGCCAGATAACCATCTTTTCTGCAACCCTCCTCCAGTGTGCTGTTTGCTCAATCATCATTTACTGCAGAGAGAGAGAGAGAGAGGAGGGGTGTTCAGTGATGCAGGAAGGAGGAAGTAAAGGAGTTTGAAAGAAAAGAGTGAAGGGGGAAGAATCGTTCTAGATACAAAAGCAGGCAGTGAACATTACTGCAGAGATGATGCACCAAGATGTGTGTGAGGCGCGTATAAGCACAACAGCTATGCCACAGCTCTGAGAACAACTACATTGTTAAGTAGTGTAACAGTAGCTCGGATGGATTGAAAATAGTTTAGCTTTTCTCAGTAACTAGCTAATTTTCCAGCAATATAGTGTTATATAAGTTCTGTATTGCCATTTACAGCCGAGTAAATTGATGTAATCTAACACTTATGTGTGCACACATTGGAAAATATTATTATTTTAGTGAATTGTTTGCTCAGGTGATTCAATTAAATGAAAAATGATTCAATGATTCATTCAATTCCTGAGCAGACAGATGTGCAGCATTTTGTCTTTTTTCAATAATATAGAAAGTAATATATATAGTTATTTTACAAAATAATATAGAAAGATCAGCAAGGACACATTAAATTCTACTTTGTCACAAAAAATTCATTGTTCTTTTGAATTTTCTATTCATCAAAGAATCTTTAATATTTTCCACAGAAATATTAAGCTGCACATCTGTTTTCAACATTGATAATAATAAGAAATGCTTCCTGAGCAGATCAGCATATTAGAATGATTTCTGAAGGATCATGTGACACTAAACACTGGCGAAATGATGCTAAAAAATTCAGCTTTGCTATCACAGAAATAAATTCGATTTAAAAAAATATTAAAATAGAGCAAAGTTATTTGAAATTGTAATAATATTTCACAATACTGTTTTTGCTGAACGTTTGATTAAATAAATGCAGCCTTGGTGATGTTTTTTTAATGTTTCAAAATTATCATATATAATTAACATATGTAATTTATATAGTTATATTTAAACATTTATTGTCGTTACTTAAAAGAGCTTTAGTATAATTTGCTACTTTTAGTAGTTTTTGTTTATTTTTCAATAGAGTAGCTTGACTGTTGTTGATCTTTAAAGCTTGTCAAGCTACAAGCTCCTCAAATTTTAAAGTAGCTCCACAAACTCTTGTACGTTGCGCTCTGTTGGGTTCAGTTTCTTTCCTCCTCTCCTGGCTCACACCACATGTAACCTTTCTGCTGTCCGCTTAGCCTTTCTGTTCTACCGCCCACCTGAGTGTGTGTGTGTGTGCAGAGGATTCTTGCGCAGTGTTGTGTAATAGTCTAAAACACAGTCTAACAGTGCACAAAACACAGCTCTCATCCCAGAAGACTCTTCATGGTGGAGCCGATTGAAGAGAAGATTCACCGCCCCCTCCATACTTACTCACACCAGCTCCAGAAAATTCCAAATCTCTCATCCCCTGCTTCCTCTGTGAGCTCCTCTAAACTGTGAGTGAGTGTGTGTCTCCAGTGCAATTACTCAGATGATATCAGCTGTCAGTCAGCAGCTCAAAGATGAAGCCGGGCTCTTTTACATGATAATGGGATGCCACATTCAATCAGTCCTTTATGTGGCAGAGAGTGGGCAGTTGACTCATTAAAAAATGCAGCACAATAACAATGAAAGAAGCGGCATCAGCAAACTTCCACTTTTACACCTCTGTAGAGCTCTCCGTCACACTCACCTTTCCTTCTGCTTCCCTTCTTTTTCTGCAGAACTGGTAGTGCAGGGTTGAGAAAAGGAAACAAGATAGTAGAGGAGAGGAGGAAGCAAAACAGTGGAAAAGAAGAGAGGACGAAACAAAAAAGGAGAGGAGTGTTAATGATAGTGAAGGAGAGGAAGCCAAATCTGAAAAAGAGGAATGGAGAGATGGGGAAAAACAGTAAAAATTTGGGTAGGAGAGGTAAGGAAACAAAATGGTGAAAAAGGAGAGTATCAGTAGTATTAAAAAGAGCAGAGGAGATCAGTAAAAGACGAGAGTAAAGGAAAGGAGAAAAAAAGGAAAATAAGGACAGTAAAAGGGATTCACTGATTCATTCAGTGAATCAAAAACAGTAAAACGGACAGTAGTGAAGGAAACAAAATGTACAAAGGAAAGGAGGAAACAAAACAAAAAATGAGAGAAGAGGAGGAAACAAAACTGTACAAAAGAGGAGAGGAAGAAAAAACTGTAAAAAGGAGTGAAGAAGAGGAAACAAAACTGTAAAGAGGAGAGGAGAGGAGAGGAGAGGAGGAAACAACACTGTAAAAAAGCAGAGAAGGAAACAACACAGTGGAAGAGATTAGAGGAGAGGACACGATATGGTGCTACGTCAGTGATCCACCTTTCTCCTTCTCTTGTTCTCTTCCTCCTCTTGCATTCAGCTGGACTGCAAGGTCAGCTGTAGTCTTTATATAAGGAGACTGCCTGTACACATTTGTTGGATGTAAGCATGTGTTACAGATGTGTGATTCTATATATATATATATATATATATATATATGTGTGTGTGTTTGTGTGTGCAGGAAGGAGACATAAAAAAACATACAGTACATGCTGTACACACTCAAGGTTAAATGTGGATCAGACCCTCCTGGAGCTATGGATGTATTTTCTAGATGAAGACAAGTAGCCTAAGGATGACTTAATAGCTGGTTCTCACTGTTCAGTGTGCGATTCAGTCAGCGCTAGATGAATGCTATATGAACACACTTCCTTTTGAGAATTGAACTATTCTGCAGTTAGTTATATTTGGTGACAGTATTCAGGGAGAGTGGCGTTGAAGCGTGAGATTCATAGAAGCAGGTCAGGATTCCCCTCTCTCTGTCTTCCTCTACTTTTTCTTTCGCACGCCGCCTTTGGGACCTCTACGTTCAAAGAGAATATGTTTTCAGACTAACCCAGTTCCCTGCTTGTTTTTTTCTCTTGCTTTCTTTCACTCTCATCTCTGTATCTCTCAGTGTCTGCTTCTCTCGGTTTTAAAGGATTAGTTCACCAAAAGATGAAAACATTTACTTGCCTTCATGTTGTTACAATCTGTATGACTTTATTTCATCTGTGGATCACACAAGGAGAAATTCTGAATAATATACAGGACCTTGTCACTCTTTTGGAGCTTACAAGCTTTAAAAATGACCCAAAAGAAGCATAAAAGTATCATGAAAATAGTGCTATATTCTGAATAATCTTTCACTTTACTTTAGCGAGCTTTTAAACACTGCAGGTTGAGATTTGAACAACAACTTGATCAGTCTGATTTGTGAATGAATGATTTAGATCGGTTTTGTGGACCAGATCAAAAAATACTTTAAAAAGACTTGAATTTGTTTATTTGCTAGTTTTGTAGAACTCTCATGAGAAGATTTTTAGTGCATAAATTGGTTTTGCACACAAAGCTGTTGTTTTTTTTGCTTCAGAAGAATGTAAAACCATAATGATTCTTTTATGGTGCTTTGTGGTCATTTTGGAATTTGCAGCCCTAGTTGATAAATTGGTTTTTAGTGCATAAATTGGTTTTGCACACAAAGCTGTTGTTTTTTTGCTTCAGAAGAATGTAAAACCATAATGATTCTTTTATGGTGCTTTGTGGTCATTTTGGAATTTGCAGCCCTAGTTATCATTTACTTTTTAGCATTCAAAAGTTTAGCCGTTGAGCTGGAAACAGCACCTTAGATCTCAGATCTCCAAGTTAACAAAGCGCCGTCGCAGCAGCAGTAAGACTGAAAACTCATCACCTTCAACAACATTCCCTGACACGTGTTTGTTTGTTCATGCCATTTTCACAAAGGTAAGTTATAAACAAAACACATCTAACTGTTTTTGCTGTTACCGATAGCAATGCAAAACATGGCATGGAGTTGTTGTTACACCGCTAACATTAGTAACTCACATTAACACTAGTAACTGGCTGAATAACTACATAATGAAATAAATTTGACATTTTATTTTTAGGCAAACCAGCCTATAAAATGCTAGAGTGTGATCCCGACTGGGTTCCATCATTGCATCTGGGGCACACAGAAGTTAAAGCAACACACTCTGGGCAGTTTAACCAGAGTACAAGGAGACAGCAAGCTGTCACAGGGGATCACGCTGCATCTGCACCATTAGATGTAGCTGGACAGAGACTGAAATGAATTTATATGTATATGTAAATACTCACACATATACGTATATATTTCAGACATGTGTAGTAATGAACACCTATGCACAAACAGCATTATCCTGCATTTTCTGTGTTATGTATATTGCATACCACCTGTTACAATAATAAAAAATATGACAAAAAGTATCAATTCTGTATGCATCAAAAAGTCCTGAAAAACAAAGTACTAAAGGTTTCCAGAAAAATATTAAAGGGCACCTATTATGCAAAATTCACTTTTACATGGTGTTTAAACGTAAATGTGTGTTAGCAGTGTGTGAACACAACCACCCTACAATGATCATTTTTTTTAATCCCCATAAATCATAAGCAGTGTCTCAGAACAAGCTGTTCACAGAATCTGTACAATCTGACTTTGTACAGGCCCCGCCCACGACTGTTGACTGACACTGCTGTATTAGCATAGATCCTGTCCTGAGTGAGCTGCACACAATCTGCCATATTGTATCTTCACTCTAGGGCATTTAAAAGCAGCATTCAAGTAGGAAATGTCTACTTATTAAAGCTACAGAAGTTATTCAATCCAAAGCAGTGAGTGATTTTCTGTTATTTTATTGTCATATATATTGTAATAGTCATATAATAGCATAGACAGCAGTAGGTACTGTATATTACACTGCTGTCACTAAATACACAGATCTAATATAAACATGTTGAACATGATTTCTTTCCTAGCTGTTTATAATCACAGACATAACCAACTGTGTTTATGTAACTTGTGTGTGTTTTTGACATAACCTTGTGTGTATTTGACAGTTTAAGTGCAATAAGACATAAAAAAGAACTTAGTTTAATACTCATGCCACGTGACAGCTGCTTTCTGTGCACGTGCTTCGGATGTGTGTGCTCAGAAAACCCTATATCAGAAGTTTACACTGATATGGTTTTAAAACGCATGCAAATAAGTTTTTACAATAGGATAATCAAAACCAAACAGATGTTTTGATTTGGCAGAGTATCCGAGGCACGAGCTGTAAAGGCATAGCCCTATTCTGGAAAAGGGGGCGTGGAACAGCAGCTCATTTGCATTTAAAGATACATGCTCAAAAACAGCATGTTTTGGTTTCCACTCAAAACAGGCATTTTCAAAATGGTATAATAAATGATCTGTGGGGTATTTTGAGCTTAAAAGTCACAGACACATTCTGGGGACACCTGAAATTTTATTACATCTTGTAAAAAGGGGCATAATATGTGGCCTTTAAGCAAAAAATGAAGCTATTCAAAATGTTAAAGATAAAAAAGAAAAAGAAAACCTATTTTCAGTTGTAATTAAGTTTTTCACACTATTATTCTTTTAAATGTATTTCAGATAAAATAAATGCCTTAGTAAGCATAAGATACTAGTCAGAAACATTAAAAAAATCTTACCAACCCAACACTTCTGAACAGTATTGTAAGCAACTTCAAATTGTGCAGCTTACTAACGTTCGAAGAGCTCAGAGCACTTAAAGTGATTGGACCGATGGCACTAATGGTACATGGATAGAGCGAAAGATACACTCGTTTATCATGCCACTAAAAACACACAAGCACTCCACAAATATGAACCTTTCCTTTGCTGTGCAAACCCTCCTCCATTATTCATGTCCTGTGGCATACCGAGACCTGTTCTGCAGTTTTTTCCTTTTTAAAGAAACAGTGGCTTATGAGGAGGCCTCCAGGAACTGTTAATAAAATGGGCAGCGGTAGATCATCTTACCCATGTTCCTCCCTGTTATCTGTGCAGATATCTCCCAGCCCTCTTTCTCCTCTCCCTCCGCAGATGAATTTGGCCTAATCCAGCCATTTGTGCTGAGTGATAGGATTTCATACCTGAGGGCAGGAGGCTTTGAGAACGTAGGTAAGATAGACAAGACAGCCATTGTTTTTCCTGGGCGTGCACCCCAGACCTTTAATGGGGAAGGGGGAGGGGGGGAGTGGGTTGAGGAAGGTTATAGACAGATTGCGAGAGGATAGATGGGAAACTGCTGCAGGGGAATTTCAGGAAGTGAATAAAGCAAGGGAGTTGCCACGTTCCACAGCATTGGTCAAAGATGCAGTGCTTCTTTTGTGGTAGAGGACACAAGACGGTTATTGCACTTTCAGGGCACAGGGCCAGTTTAAAGATATCCGCATTATTCAGAGGGTCAGGGCAAAGACGCTTGAGACTGATTAAGGATCAAATGGTTGAACTCTGAAGTAACAGGGCAGCATTTCGTTATGCTGGACTCTTTCTGTAATTGCCAATGAGGATATGGATAAAAGACGCATTAGATCATTAACTGCCCCTCTCCTCTCTCTCTCTTTCTAGCATATATCCCCTTTTCAAATTCACCCTGAGAACTTCACGCCATCCTACCATCCATCAAAGACTCCGGTGTGCCCTACAGTTAGGAACATTCACATAGATTACAGAGGGATAAGAACGGATCATTTTACCAGTCAAGCTGGCCTTCAGCCAAACATGGGCGATTTATAACAATGGGAAGAAAATGATAGAAACTCGAGGAAGAATAGCACAGGGAGGATAAAAGGAGGTGGAGAGGTAGAGGAATGGGGTGAGAGATTAATGAAGGCTAATGTAAAGTGAATCAGCGGTGTCCTTATAGGATATCTCAGTTTCACAGCGCTTTAACATTATGTAGTAAGAGAAATGCATTTGAGTGCATTATTTGTCACACGCATGCACATGTGTATATTTTTGTTTTATGCAGAAGCATGTCTGTGATCTTTTCGTATGAGAGGATACACTCTTGTTTGGCTGGTCTCTCGGTGCTCTCGTCTGTTTGTCTGTTCGGTCTCCTGTAGTAATAAGCGGGTTTTGTTTGTACTGTAGACACTGACCTCAATACATCTATTTGTTTTCTCTGTAAAGCTAGGCAATCATTCCCTTGATGAAAACATCGCTTAATAGACCAAATGAGTTATATCACAGTAGAACATAATAATACGCCGCAATAACCACTCTGATTGCATTTAGTGAATGATTCATCACGAGTCAGATGTATTCAAGGTGTTAGGGTCATTTTAAAATCAGCACTGTCAATTATTGTTAATTTATAATATTAAATATTGTATGTTTTTATATTTTAAATATTGTTAAATATTTAAGTGTGTAATGTCAATAATCTAATTTTGAAAAAAAAAAAAAAACGACTAAT
>NW_015544165.1:1426781-1427155 GCF_001515605.1 Sinocyclocheilus anshuiensis
ACTAATGAATAAGTTTTGGCTTCTGCAGTTTGTCTGCTATGGTAATGCTAAATGTTACATTTTATCACTGCCAGTTGTTAATATTATACTTATTATTTTTGAATATTTTGTAAATTATATAAATGTAATAAAATTAGAGATTAATTTCGATTTAAAAAATATTTTATAACCTTTTTATATTTTATATGATATATTTTTAAATATTTTAAATCTTGTTAAATATTTAGCCTAAGTGAGTAATCTCATTTTGTAGTTTTTGTAGTTCCTTTTTTTTAATGAAAAAACAAATGATAAATATTGGGTTCTGTCTGTTAAAGGGATAGTTCACCCAAAAATGAAAATTCTGTTATTAATTACTCACCCTCATGTCATTC
>NW_015544165.1:1427204-1429376 GCF_001515605.1 Sinocyclocheilus anshuiensis
CACATTTAAGGCCCAGAAAGGTAGTAAGGACATCATTAAAATAGTCCATGTGACATCAGTGGTTCAACCATCATTTTATTAAGCTACGAGAATACTTTTTGTGTGCAAAGAGAACAAAAATAACGACTTTGTTCAACAATATCTTCTCTTCTGTGTCAGTCTTTGACACGCATTCATGACGGTACCATGACGTATGCATGCATTCCTCTACTTGCAAACAAGCCGCAGTGCATCCGCGTTCTACATCAGAACGTCGGCTCCTGCGTCAGCAGCATCACATGCATGCATCATGGTACTCTTGTGAACACGTGTCGACTGACACAGAAGAGAAGAAATTGTTGAATAAAGTCATTATTTTTGTTTTCTGTGCCAGATCAAACATGCCATTTTCAAAAAAAAAAAAAATAAAATTTAAAAAACATTATATTCTAGCCAGCTTTTAGTTCCTGTCTGGACTTGAAGAAGAAGTGTGCCTGAGTGTGCAGAGCCCTTCTCCCACAAGCCATTCTGCCTCTTATTGATTCCCACTGTAGGGAAGAACCACCACTGGGCCCCACGGTGGAGCCAAGTCCAGATTTATCAGAGGATTAGGGTGTGAATCTGCTTCTGTGTCTGGAACATGTGCACGGAGCCCTGGGCTTTGAGGGGGAGGTATAACGCTGAGGCCGCAGACAGTGGGGAGATGAAGACAGAAAGTACCTGTGAACTTCTCTCCAACTTTAATCTGTTTCAGAGTGGAGCAAAGGTACTTTCAGCATGACTGCATCTGGCCTGTAACAGACAGACAGACTCAGCACTTTTTCAAACGGGTAATTAAAGCCTCGCAGCCTTGATTCACCTGCTTATAAGATCAACGCAAAGTCCGTTCTGGGGCTTTTCATCTTGGGTCCATCTATTATCTCAACAGGGTGTCATTACACACGTTGCCTGTCATTACTTCACCCGTATTTAGCCATTGGAAACCTTCCTGTCTGAAAATAGGCCATGTGTGTGGTTATATCTGTTTGTTTGTGTGAGTACTGAGGAAGATTACTTACTAGTAATGGATAAAGCAGTGTTGAGGAATAACCAACTAAAATAGTGTTAATAACATTTTAACATTAGCTCAGATTTTTCAGAATGGTGTATTTAGTCTCCAGCTGAATAGCAGTGTAGTGGGATGAAATCGCTTTGTTTTGTTTAGAGTTGGTAATATTTATTAATATTTTTTGAAAAGTGTCTTATTCTCACCAATGCTGCCTTTGTTTGATCAAAAATACAGTAAATCAGTAATATTATTATAATTTTAAATAACGTTTTAAAATATTTTTTAATATATTTTAAAATATAATTTATTCCTGTGATTTCAAAGCTGAATTTTTAGCAGTCATTATTCCAGTGTTCAGTGTCACATGATCCTTCAGAAATCATTTAATTTGCTGCTCAAGAAACATTTCTTATTATTATCATTTGATATATTATACTTAATGTGTGTGAAAATGGCTGAACTTTTTTTCAGGATTCTTTGATGGAATAGACTGTTCAAAAGAACAGCATTTATTTGAAATACAAGTTTTAATGCATTCTTGTTGAATAAAAGTATTCAATTAAAAAATATATATATAAAATACTGACACCAAACTTTTGAATGGTAGTGTACCATTATATAAATTAGTATGTTTCTTGTTTTCATAGTTATACATTTAATGCTGTCACCAGAACTGAATGAATTGTATTACCTGATACCTATTTAAAACTACAGGTGCATCTCAATAAATTAGAATGTCGTGGAAAAGTTCATTTATTTCAGTAATTCAACTCAAATTGTGAAACTCGTGTATTAAATAAATTCAATGCACCCAGACTGAAGTAGTTTAAGTCTTTGGTTCTTTTAATTGTGAGGATTTTGGCTCACATTTAACAAAAACCCACCAATTCACTATCTCAACAAATTAGAATACTTCATAAGACCAATAAAAAAAAAACATTTTTAGTGAATTGTTGGCCTTCTGGAAAGTATGTTCATTTACTGTACATGTACTCAATACTTGGTAGGGGCTCCTTTTGCTTTAATTACTGCCTCAATTCGGCGTGGCATGGAGGTGATCAGTTTGTGGCACTGCTGAGGTGGTATGGAAGCCCAGGTTTCTTTGACAGTGGCCTTCAGCTCATCTGCATTTTTTGGTCTCTTGT
>NW_015544165.1:1430702-1443725 GCF_001515605.1 Sinocyclocheilus anshuiensis
TTCTTTGGCAATGAATGTTTGTGGCTTACCCTCCTTGTGAAGGGTGTCAATGATTGTCTTCTGGACAACTGTCAGATCAACAGTCTTCCCCATGATTGTGTAGCCTAGTGAACCAAACTGAGAGACCATTTTGAAGGCTCAGGAAGCCTTTGTAGGTGTTTTGAGTTGATTAGCTGATTGGCATGTCACCATATTCTAATTTGTTGAGATAGTGAATTGGTGGGTTTTTGTTAAATGTGAACCAAAATCATCACAATTAAAAGAACCAAAGACTTAAACTACTTCAGTCTGTGTGCATTGAATTTATTTAATAGACGAGTTTCACAATTTGAGTTGAATTACTGAAATAAATGAACTTTTCCACGACATTCTAATTTATTGAGATGCACCTGTATATAGCATAAATGTAGTTGAGCTACTCTTAGAAGCTTGTAGTACATCTAAAAAGTAGTGTGTAGACTACCAGTCAAAATACCATTCTGAAAACTGGTTAGTTATATTGAAACTTTAACTTTTCAAGCTACAAAGAAACTAGTGCAAGTATTTTCTTTACATATAAAATAGCTTTGTTGAGGTGAGGGGGGCTGGTTTGTCTGTGTCCATTTACAGAAGAGCTTAAATCAGACGGATCCCTATTCAACACAAGTTCATTTAACACCCGCTTTGATTTAATCTAATTTAGAGTCTGTGGTTAGATTTGAACTGATATGGTGACCTCCTAAATATGTGCGCACACGACAACCCAATCTATAATTCAGGTTGGAGTAAATCAACATAAATACTGAAATTATAGTGCCCGTAAATATCATTTGGGCCATTATGATGGTGCAGGCGTATAATTTGTGGTGACATTTTAAATGACAGGTCTGACCGAACACACATTCTTGATCTGTTTTCATCTCTTTTACGGTCTCTCTTTCTCACACACACACAAACACAAATCATTTAGCTGCTCCACACTTTTTCCTTGTAACCTTATTTCTGTCTCTCTTAGTATTCAGCCAAGACAGATCATCGTGCAGTGGAAGTGCACAGCCGTGAATGTGTGTTTATGCATGTTTGTATAGGAATGATGTGTGGGATTAATGTCAGACATGCTGGGGCTCATACTGGCCTCCCGCTGTAGCGTCTTGGAGGCTTATCACAGTCAATCATCTCTTTGTTCACCTCACTCTCAGCACGCACACACGGACCGCAGACGTGGCTCATATAGCAAGGCATGATGGTCAGGCTGTGCTTGAAAGTGCTGAGCACATGCAGTTGGGGAGAAGTTTTTATCTCCCTGCAAAACATCTACTTAACATCAGAAGCTCTTTGGGAGGGGTTGATACTACAGGGCCTAAAGATAGAGAAGGGGAGACTAATTGATTAAGAGCTGTGAAAAAAGGATAAAAGGGATTTATATCCTGTTTCATATCTGTGGAAGGGTCAACAAGAAAGGTCACAGTAGCACCTCCTTGTGGCCAAATATAGCATGTGACGCAGCCAGATGGTTCCAGTAACAGCAGAGAATCAGTTCAGCTTTTAACATGTGTAATTTTTAAAGGGATGAGACAGTCATATTGCCTTCTATACTCATAAGCTATGTTTGGAATACTGTAGCATACTAGCATACTGCTCATACTATTTCTGTTGTATGCAGCGTGTACATTGTGCACAGTATGTGATATTCTTTTCAATATACACTACCATTAAAAAGTGTGGGGTCAGTATTTTTAACTTTAAGAAATTTTATTCAGCAAGTATGCATTGTATTACTCAATAGTTAGTGACTGTAAAGACATGAAAGACCTTCATGAAAGTACAAAAATTTCTATTTCAAATGTTCTATTCAACTTTCTGTTCATCAAAGAATCCTAACAAAAATGTATCCATAAAAATATTAAAATGTTAAAAAATATTTTCATAAAAGTATTAGGCAGCACAACTCTTTTAAACATTGATAATAAGAATAAATGCTTATTTATTTATTTTTTGTGGCCAAGTGTTTCAGTGGTAAGATCGTGTTTGTGTGTGTTTTTATCCTGAGGTTGGTTTTATCTTATCCTTAATTCGTTAATTCGCCAAAAATTAGAAAATTGCAAAGTAACCACATGTGTTATTTCCAATATGATATTTTTTTTTACATGCAAAATAGTGAAGTCATGTGACAGTGTAACTATTATAAAATATTTAGAGGGTTTTCTAAGTTATGTTTAATTTTTAACGTTTCACACTGTATGTAGTAAGCAGTATGATAATATTCTATTCTAGACATAGCCAATGATCTTGTAGAGTTGTCATGCTCATTTTTTTTGGTTCTCATTCCTTTGCTTATACTTTATACATTGGACTATACATATAAAACATGTACTGTTGCATACTGTACATGGTTTCACACATTAGTTTTAAACAAATATTTGGCATTGACCTCATATTCTGCACAGTAGTTTATATTCCATTCCAAACATAGACAATGTGCTTGTATACATTAGAAATGTAATGTTATCAAAATAACATTATTCAAAATACAGTATATATTTTACAGTATGCAGTAAATAGTATGCTAGCATTCCATTCTAAATGCAGCTATTGTTCTTATAAAGTCTTGTCTCATTCCATTGCTTATGCTTTATACGTTGACTGCATACAGTGCATTTAAAACATTAAGCGTTGTATACTGCCTACTGTTTCACATACTATTTTAAAGGAGACACATTATGACCCTTTTTACAATATGTAATATAAGTCTCTGGTGTCCCCAGAATGTGTCTGTGAAATTTCAGCTCAAAATACTCCACAGATCATTTATTATATCATTTTGAAAATGCCTATTTTGAGTGGAAGCAGAAACACAGTTTTTTTGTAAAGCAGTTTTTCGGGCCTGTCTCTTTAAATGCAAATGAGCTGCTGCTCCCCGCCCCATTTTCCAGAATAGAGCTGTGCTGTTACAGCTCGTATCTGCTAAAAAACATCTGTTTTGGTTCTGATTATCATGTTTATCGTGCTGAAATCATGCGTTTTAAACCATATTAGTTTAAACGTCTTATAAATGGTTTTCTGAGAGCACACATCCGAAGCAAACGGACAGAAAGCGGTTGTCACAGCATGTGAGTACTAAAATAAGTTCTCATTCACACACAAGTTTATGTTAAAAACACACGAGTTTCAAAAAACAGTCGGTTATGTCTGTGAAGGTAAACAGCTGGGAAATAAATCGCATGTTTATATAATGAGATCCCTTTGCCACGTCACCAAGGGAGCGAAATCAGACGCGCTCGTTTTCTCAGACGCTTGCAGAAAAAGGCTTACCAAAACAAAGTTACTGGGTTAATCTTTTTTCACGTTTCCATGGTTGGTAGATGCACCGGGGATAGCCCTTAAAACCTGGAAAAGTCAGATTTCCATGATATGTCACTTTAAGCCAATAGTAGGCAGTATACTATAAGCAGTATGCTAATATTTAATTCCAGACATGACAAGATCATTGGCTCTTATTCATTTCTTATCATTTTGACATTGGACTGTGAAACTGCAGTAGTCAGTTTTTGGTAAATTGAGCTTTATGCATATGTTTTTTCTCTCATATTTGTTGACGCACTTGAGTTTAGGCTGAAGGAAGCCAGGCAAAGTGTAGAAGCATCAAGAAGTGTGTTTATTCTAATTAA
This sequence comes from Sinocyclocheilus anshuiensis, assembly GCF_001515605.1. Classification (NCBI taxonomy): domain Eukaryota; kingdom Metazoa; phylum Chordata; class Actinopteri; order Cypriniformes; family Cyprinidae; genus Sinocyclocheilus; species Sinocyclocheilus anshuiensis. The sequence goes on from NW_015544165.1 coordinate 1,434,350, forward strand.
ATTAGAATCTTAATGAGTAGTTCTCTCCACAGACCTCGAGCCACTTTCATGTGCTCAGTGATGAAATCCAGCCAGTGGCTTAGAGAGGTGGCTGGTGACCAGCCACTCACTGGATTGAGGCGTATAAAATGTTTAAGAGAGAAAAAAAATTATAGGCCTAGTTCTAGCTTTAAATTCTGACTGAATGTGCCACTTTGTTAAAAGAGCCAATACAGATAAAGAAATCAAGCAATCGGCAGATTTTTATTTTTTTGGTTTGTCACAGTCGTGACTGGTTATGCTAAGGAAGCATCACATAGCAGATGCATGTTGTGTCTTTTACCGTATTGCTGTTGCCACTTCTTTATGCAGTAAAACCAATAAGCCATTTGTGGTTGTGAGTTTCAATGATAAGATTGTGTTTGTGTGTGTTTTTATCCTGAGGTTGGTTTTGATGGTGGATTGCTTTGGCGGTCAGATGAGGGCAGGCTGTCTCTCCCTGCCGTTCTGAGACGGGACTGGAATAGCGAGCAGTGCTATGCTGCCGTCACAGTAATTGGACCTAAATTGGTAAAATGAATGAGCCATTTCTGCTGCCTTGGTCACAGCTGAGGACAGGAAGGACATAGGCTCAGGTCTCCGACCGGACGGGTCTGTCAGCATACAGATGAATGAAAAGAAAGAAATTAGTTTACTGGAGACAGCGTGTGATTTTATTTTTTTCCTCCATAGCAGAAGTGATGAGTTCTGATGAATTTTGGTTGGAAAGCTGATTTGATTGTTTTCCTTCTAATTTACAACTGTAGACAGTTGAAGACAAACCTTGACCTTATCACCAGACTGTCTTGTCTGGCCTTCTTAGATTTCAGCTAATTAAATCTCTCCCCGGCAAAAAAAATGCACAGGCATCAGCAGTGCACGACAAAACTGTCACTGGCAATATTGAAAAAAATCAGTGCATATACCTAGCCTACTTTTTTTCTCCGCAAATGTGGTATAAACAAATGTAAATGTAACACAAAACTGTGTCTAAAAAGCTGTTGCAACACATAATCATGAATTGCAAACACAGTGTGCTGCGCTGTCGCCGCATACTTTAATAATTAAAACATCTGAGGAGTTGCACATTCAAAAGCAAAATAATGAAAACGTACAAACACGTTTTTGTCCCATGCTGAGTACTTTCTCTAATATACACCAACTGTTCCAGCTTATAGCTTTCTTTTGATGGTTGAAGGAGATGGCACCTGTCTGCTGTAATACAAGCAATAATTACACAGCACTTTGTGTTCTGGAATATGCAGTGCAGGTGGCTTTTTGAGGAAAGATCTGGGCTTTTTGTGTAATGTGACTTTTTACAATGTTTATATAAAAATAATAATTTACATTTTGCACCTGAAATGCATTGAATCTTAAGTGGAGCAATTTCTGCACCAAATGAAATTGCGAGTGAATTATGGACAAATTCCAAATGTCATTTTTGTGCCCTTTAAAGGGACGTTATTCATAATTCTTGTAATTTAGGGAAGTCTACATACAATGGGTTTTTTTTTTACGATCCTTTACGCTCACGTGATTGTGGGTGCCTGAGGTCTACTTTTGGTTAGTTACTCCCCAGCTAATGGTGCTAATCTGAAGCTCATCAGGATGGCCATGATTAAAGTACACAGAGCTGGAGAGAGAGAGACAGACAGAGAGCGGTGGATTCAGAGGGGACTAAACGTCTATCTGTATCTCTCATCTCATTAATCTGCATTTGCTCCAATCTCACTCTCCTCTGGATCATCTGCACGACAGGTGCTCAGTGAGGGGCTCTGAGGGACCCTGGCTCTCTCTCAGTCTCTCTCTCTTTCTCTCCAATTTGTTTAGGGCCACTGCTGCTTGCCAGGGGACATCTGTATTCGTCCAAAGCCAGCCATCCTCTTCTTTCTTTTAACCTTTCTCTCATTTCTTGCTGTTGTAACCATTGCACCCCTTAATTCTTCACTCGTATTCCATTTGTTTTTACTTGTATGAATGATGTATATGGCACTTTCCACAGACAGGATGCAAAACAGGATATTTGAAATAAATTAATTAGTAATTTTTCCTTGTTTTATTTGTGGTTTGAATTTTTTTGAGCCCTCTTAGCAACTGTAAGAAATGTCTTAAAACAGTTTAATTTAAAATGTATAAAATAATAACAATAATAACCCTTTATAAAATGTAATAATTAACTTATATTATTATTATTATTATTATATTTCCCCAAAGCTCATTGTTATTAGTTTACCTTTGCAACCCTGTTGCCCAGTATAGCCAATATAATAATAATAATAATTTTACAAAATATGGGAAATGTCTTTTAACAGTTAAATTTGAATGTATGATATGTATAAATTAAAATAATAATCCATGTTACACATTTTTTTCAAGTTTATATATTACTTGTTTTCCCATCATGCTGTTGAAAGGCTGCAAAATAATGTTACTTCTTGAGTGTCATGATTATAAATAATGTCACTTTTTTTGTAATGGGGAAAATTATGTAATCATTTAAAGTAGTATTTACTACAGTGAACTGATTTCAGCAAAAATCAAAGCAAATTAATGAGACCAATTTGTACCCCATACATACTGTATGCATTCAGATTTGCAATAATGTTGCCCAGGACAGCAGCCTGAGGCCAGAAACGCTGTGCTGTTTCCTTGGGTGCCTCTTTGCACGTGAAGAAACCAAGTCACCAATTTCTCTTCCATTGCAACCAATTAAACTACTGACCTCCCTGTTTGAAGGTGACTGGCCAGCTAATGAGATATAGCTCAGTGCCTTATGCATGTTTTGACGGTAACATCCTTTTATTTTTCAGCCATCACAAAAATCTTCCCTCCTTTCCTTCCGTAGCTGTGTCAGCCTTGATCTCATCATGATTATTCCTTATCTCCAAACCATTTCATCCTTATCTCCCCCTGCGCTCCTTACAATTACGCCAGCCCTCAGAAAATGGCAAACGCACGGCCTAAGAAATAGGATTGCCAAGCTTCAGTATTAGAGAGCGGCAAGCATGCCTGAGATTCCATTTATCAGGCCCAAACAGGCTCCGAATTATTTGAGTTTGTTGAATCGCTTCCCCTCGCCTTTGATCTTCCCATGCCCTTCTCTCTATTTATAAACCCCTCCTCCCCCACTCTTTCTCCCGCACTTCTCCCATATATACACACAGCCCTGGATCACTCTCTCCCAAATCCTCTTCCCAAAGATTCTTTTCACACCAGCTCCTTTATCCCCATGCACGGCTGTCCCTCGGTCCCTGGCTACCCCCTCACCGCAGGATCTTTAAATGTGGTGATTACGGGCCCGGCGTGTGCTGCAGGATTCCTAGCATGTCACTGGCTTTAAACGACTACCAAAGCCTGGTCCTCCGCCCCCTTCTCCAGCCCGATCAGGTTCCCGCAGCTTGTTAGGAGAATCAGACTCAGATACAGTGGCAGAACAACATCTCCCCCTGCACCACATGGGCTTGATGAGGCTGTTAAGACCACTGGTATTATCGTCAAGGTACTTTGTTTGTCAGCGGAGGATCTGGTAGGTTGTAGTGTCCAATCAACACGCTTGTTTTAAGCCAGTGATCTCAGATGTCATTGTGCTGGTCTTTATTGGTTTATTTTTCATGGAAGATGTGCTAAAGTGCCATACGTTATCTGAGCAGTAAGTATGAGATGTTATTCCCGTTTTTATAAACGCATGACACACACACACTCACATGCACTTACCCTGTCACAATGATTTACAGTGTGAGCCGGGCCCTGAAAAGTGTTCTTTAATTTAATGAGGTAATTATACACTAGGGGCAGGAAGCAGACTGGACCTGATTTATGCATGCTGGCCGTGGTGTTTTGTCACACACACTTTGACTCTGCTGCAAGGACAACTGTCCCCCACACGCTTCGAGTGCTTTCGTGTTCTGCTACCCCTGTGTTTCTCTCTACATCTTTCTCTTGTTGTCAACAAATCTGTGCCGTTCCTCAGCTGGCATGTGGACAGACTAAACGGGTTTGGGTCCTCTCGTCCTCTCTCGTTGGATCAGTCACACATGTCCTGAATTATGTCAGCACTGTATTGCAGTGACAAGCACACGGAGTGACGGTGTACATTGGAGCTTAGACTTGTTTATGTGGCTGAGGGGCATAGTGCCATTCAGACAAACTCTTTCCTTTTAGCCAGTTAAATGGATAGTTCACTTAAAAATGAAAGTTATGTCATTATTTATACTGTATTTTTCCTTTTTTGTTGTTGTTTGAATCACCTTACATTCATAGTGACAATGGTTTTCAAAGGTTTAAAAAACATTAAAATTTAAAAGTTGCTATTCATTAATATTCTTTAATGAAGCTCGCATTGCATTCATAGTAACCAAACATGGCATGCCAATATGAATTTTAGATGTGACGCAAGGAATCTACATTATCATGTACTATATGAGCAGTTTTATTCTTTATTCACTCTACAGAACTCCTTTTCTTCCCCTTTCAACCCTGTTACAATATTTGTTAAAACAGTTTAAAACTCTGATTATATGTTTTTATTATTATTTTTAATAGCAATATATATTAAATAAACATCAAAATAAAATAGACAGAATGTTGAAAATTGTAATTTGTTTTACATTATTAAAATTTTTAACATTTTGTTTATTTTTATGGGCTAGCTAGTTCAGGACTAAATGTTGATTTGTAGTTACTAATAAACAAATGCCACCATTCAAAAGTTTGGGGTTAGTAATGCTTTCTAATATTTTTGAAAGAAGCCTCTTATGCTCACCTGGGCTGCATTTATTTGATCAAGATTACAGTAAAAACAAATATGATGAAATATTATTAGAATTTAAAATAACTATTTCATATTTTAATGCGTTAAAATGTAATTTATTCCTGTGATGGCAAAGCTGAATTTTCAGCAGCCATTACTTCAGTCTAGAGTGTCACATGACTTCAGAAATCTTTCTTATAAATGTAAAACATTCTCATAAATTTAAAAAGAATGTGTTATTTTTGCTGTGGTGATGATGAAGGGCAGTAAATAATGGTTTGAATTTAAGTGTATATGGCATCAGGAGACTTGAAATACAGTGAATGAGTCATAAGGATCACTTTCTTGATATCTTATTGTGCTTTAATGGTGTTTTTATGCTTTTATGATTTTATGGTGTCTTCTTTTGGAGCTTGAAATCCTCTGATAACTATATACTTAAAGGAACTGTCTTCTTTTCGTGTCTCTTGGAACAAATAACAACATCTGAGGATGAGTAAATTGCACATTTTTCATTTTTAGGTGAACTGTCTCTTTAAGGCACACTGCGGCACTTTTGAAAAGAACTGTTTGCAGGAAAAGGGAGTATTTAGAGTGTGAGTCATGTGACAGTTGTTGAGCATTGCATCAGGGACCAGCAGTGCCCACAAGCGACCACTGGCACTTTCTCCCTCTCTCTCTCTCACTTTCTCACCAGCAATCTTACAACCAGTCTGCCTCCTTATTCTTGCTGTTCTCCTTCTCTCCCTCGCTCTTTATCTCCCTGTGTGCTGTGCAGCCAGTGAGGAGTCGTGCATGCCTAATTTGAGTTAATGATGCCAGGGCTCGTCCAGGCCTGAGGCTGCAGCAGGAGAGCAGGAGGAACAGCTGTAGCCAGGCTGAGACCACATATCTCTCAATCTCAATTTCTCCTTCATTCTTTCTCCCCGCGCATCCTGACATGTGTGCCCACAGCAGCCCCAACTGCAGCACAACCTCATGACGTCTCCTACGTCAGGAAACCATCTCAACTGCGCTTGGAAGAGCCGGAGAAATCAGGTGAGAGTAGAGGCTTGACGAGCAATCTTGAAATAGAAGCGGAGAAGGAAAAATCATCCAAGATTAAAAAGGAGACAGGCAGCAAGAGGAAGAGGAAGAGAGATAGAAGGGAACAGATTTAAGACTGCAGGGAATTTGAGGCAAGGAAAATCCAGCAGCAGAAATTAAGCAGCTTAAAGTAACTGCTCGCTAAAGCTTAATTCTGATGAGAGGGTCCTCGCACGGTCTCATGCAAGAGGTTGCGCGGGCTGTAAAGGATAAGAGAAGACAGGCTGCCAGGGAACAGAGACTCGGTGACGTGGATTGGGAGACAGAAAGAGAGAGATAGAGGGGGCTGTTTCATAACCAAAGGTTGACATCTCTCTGATGAGTTTTGTGCTGACAAAAAATGTGTCGGCACAGCCACCTCTGAGCCTCCATGTTTCACCTCTGTAAAGCATGAAAGTCAGAATTTGAGCAAAGGCGCTTTATTCAGGCTTGATGTTACAAATTTAACCCGGTGACAGGATTCTAAGCTCATTTGGAAAGTTTAAAGTAAGAATTAGTGCATTCGGCTTTTTAAACTTCCTTTTTTCTTGTCTCTGCAGGAAGCATCAACCGAACAGGGGCTGTCCCTACATTTCTGCGGACCCCCACAGTCATCCAGCCTCATCTGGATATGAAGCCCTTCCTACAGTTTTCAATGGAGACTCCTCCTCCACACAGTGTTGGGCTCTTCCACAACTTCAACACGGTGAGATTAGGCCACTGAAAACCTCTGTTAACAGTGCTGCATTATTGCATTACTCTGAAAAAAGAACAAATTATGCTATATGGAAAGTGTTGTTGGGTCACCTCAAGCCACTTGCTTTAGATAAGACACAGTGTCTATAAAGGTCATTGCCTAGTATGTCACAACATTATTGGAAAGTTTGTCAGTTAAAAAAATACAGTAACAGAATATGAAAAGTTACACATAAATGATCTTGAATTACCAGATCAAATTAACTTGTCCAGGGCCCACATTATTTCATTATTTCCGGTAAATTCTGTAACAAATACACTTGGACAAATACACTACCGTTTTTTTACTGATACTTTCATTCAGCAAGGACACATTAAACTGATCAAATTATTTTTATTTCTATCTTAAATACATGCTTTTGAACTTTCTATTCATCAAAGAATGCTAAAAAAAACATCATAGTTTACACCAAAATATTAATCAGCACAACTGTTTTCAACATTGATAGTAATAAGAAATATTTATTGAGCACAAAATCATCATATTAGAATGATTTCTCAAGGATCATGTGACACTAAAAACTGAAATAATGATGCTGAAAATTCAGCTTTGCCATCAAAGGAATAAGTAACTTTTTAAAATAGAAAACTGTTGTTTTAAAATGTAATAATTTTCACAATATTACTGTATTTTTGGTCAGATAATTGTAGCCTTGCTGGGCAGAAGAGACTTCTTTTAAAAACATTAAAAAATCTTTCTGACCTCAAACATTTAAACCAATCATAACAAAGGAAATGGCTTTTAAATATTCAGATATAATTGAATAAATAAAAAGTATAATATTAAAAGCAAGCAAAAATGTAAACAATTTCATGTAATTCCAGATCCTTGTTGTTATTATTGTTTTTTCTTCTGTGGAACACAAAAGGGGGGGGCAGTGAGGGATGAGAGGATGATGATTGTAACTGTCAAGCTATTTAAAGCACATAAAAATATCATAAAGTTTACTAAAGCCATATTTAAAGGGATAGTTTAGCCAGACATTTATATTCTGTCATTTTAATCACCCTTATGCCATTCCAAACCTCTGATTTTCTTTCTTCTCTGGAACATAAATGTTATTTTGTTATTTTGAGAAATGTTTTTATCCGTACAATGGAAGTCAATGGTCACCAAAACATTTTGGCTACCAACATTCTACAAAATATACTTTATGTTTCACAGAAAAAAAATAAAGTCATACATGTTTTGAACAACTTGATGGTGAGTAAATGATGACAATTTAATTTTATGTGCACTATTCCTTTAAGTCAATATTTCCTGAAAATATTCCCCTCCACCATTCAGGTCTGATGTATTATTACATTGTAATACATTAATGCATTCTCATCATTACTTTCAAGTAGGGATCTGATTATGTAAAGATAACCTTAAATATTATAGCTGGTTTGTTTGTATATTGAAATTTGCCTGACTGCTGTCCGTCGGACAGTGTAATACTGTATGAGTTATCTCATGTCATCGTGACTTATAGCTAATCATTTTGATTAGCATGCAGGTCGTTTCACTCTCTCAGCACTTTTACTCCGAGACTGTTCTGCACATTTCCCAGATTGCATTCTGTTATGTAAATGAGGATGCAGGTCAGCAAATTGAATGGGAAAGGTTAGTCATGGGATCCAGCCATGTCTGAACTGTCTGTTGTATGTATTCTCTCTCCTAAAATTCCCTGTATTTGCCTGCACTTGTTGCCAGTGTGAAAGATGGCCTACCCTTTGGCACAGTCTCGTAACGCTGAGAAGGAAAAACACTCTCCCCATGCCAGCTCAATAAATCGACATCACACATTGCCTTCCAATTCTGCCACATTATTATCTTTTTAGTAAAAGCCAAGGGATGTTTAAATATTTAGAAATATGCATGAGCTCGTGAAAGAATCAGAATCTAAGAGCTTAACTACTGTCTCTTGTACTTAACGCCATTTATTATATATTCAGACACTGAGCGGTAATCTTTAGATTGAGGCAGTTTTAGCATTGCAGCAGGCTATTAATCACAACGGTTAAAGACTCAATGTGAGAGTGACCAGATGTCTGATGGGGAAATTCTCCTGATGCCCAGTAGGGGGCGATGTTGGAGAGGCTGGAAGGACAGGCTGACCTCTCTCTAGGACACTGCAGTGTTTACGCCATCGCCTAATGGAATGCTGACATTTACAAGAATTCCCTCACACAGGTTGTAATATATATAGGCTTCTACTGAGGTATTAAACAGTCATCAGTTGTGTGATTTAATAAAGTACGTTTTGACATTTGAATATGATTTGATTTAAAATGAAAGATTAGCATACACAGAACGGAACCCTAGCTTCACTTTACATTTATATTTATTCATTTTATAATACATTTTTTATTGTTTATAAAACGTCTGCCAAATGCATAAAATAAATAAATAATATAAAAATGGTTATTTTTATTACTATTTATTAATTTAGCAGAATTTTAATAAATTAAATTAGAACTTATGATAATGATCAAATGTACCCTTTCATATATACTGTTGTTTGAAAGTGTTTGAAATTGAGTCTACTGAATCAGTTCATCCCAAGAAGTTCTCTCTGTCATATGTAGCACTGGAAAATGCGATTCATTGTAATGAATCTGTTAGGTCGAATAGATTAATAAAAGGGCTCATATGATGTTGCTAAAAAGAACATTATTTTGTGTATTTGGTGTGATGAAATGTGTTTATGCGGTTTAAGGTTCAAAAAACACATTATTTTCCACATACTGTACATTATTGTTTCTCCTCTATGCCCCGCCTTTCTGAAACGCGTCGATTTTTAC
>NW_015544165.1:1443863-1466027 GCF_001515605.1 Sinocyclocheilus anshuiensis
AGCCAGCTGGATGGCCTGCGACAGCGACGTCGGGCGGGGGCACTGGACCCACTCGGCCGTTTCCCGTGGTAGCCGAGCGACGAACTGCTCCAGCACCACCAGATCAACCACTCCCTCGACGTCGCGGTCCTCTGCCAGCAGCCATTTGCGGCACGTGTCCCGGAGCTGTTGGGCCATCACGAATGGTCGGCCGCTGTCCCCCAGCTCCCTTGATCGGAAGCGTTGCCGATGTTGCTCGGGGGTCCGGCCGACTCGCTGAAGGATGGCCCGCTTCAGATCATCGTAGGCCAGGAGGTTCACAACAGGCAGCTGTTGGGCCGCCACCTGCGCTTCCCCAGTCAGCAGCGGGATCAGGCGCACTGGCCATTGGCTGCGCGCCCAGCCGCACGCCTCCGCTGTCCTCTCGAAGAGGTCCACGAAAGCCTCCGGGTCATCCTGTGGACCCATCTTCATCAGCGGGACGTGGGCGATGGAGGGGGCTGCTGCTGGGGCGGCCTCCCGGCCAAGCAAGCTCCGGAGGACCCGCCGGTCCTCATCCTGCGCCTGGACCAACAGCCGGAACCGATCCTCCTGCTCCAGCTTGAGGTCCATCAGCGCCTGGTGTTGGGTTTGGTGAAGCCCGGCGAGTGACTTCACGAGCTCCGCAAGTGGTGTGGGCTGCGCTGGCTGCATGGCGGCGTGCCGGCTTCCTCGTCCCGGGTTTCGGCACCAGTGTAGCAAGGTTTTCAGTTCGGGAAGAAGGACGAGGAAGTCAGGGGTGGCGAGTAGACCTTTTATTGGTCGTCACAAACAACATATAACAACGAGTGCGCTTCTTGGGTTTCCCAGTCAGGTGTCGCACACTCTCCTGTCTCTCCCCCACTCCCAGGTCGGCGGCCGCTTATCTCTCGTCTCCCCGCCAATCACTGGAATTGCAAACAGGTGTTAATCATTATTCACTTGACCTCCTTATCACCGCTCGTCTCCAAACTCGCTCTCCCGCTGGAGCCTTTCGCCTTCCCCCGCCCCCCTCGCCACAAAATGATTCACTGATTCAAGTCCCTGTATTGTTTGTTCATTTAAACCAATTATTGTTTTTTGTGGCAGCAAATATACAGTTCTGATTGAATTATAAATTATATTCTTGGATAATTAATCTTTTTATTTGGTGTTAAATTTGGTTTATTTATAAAAACATATTACCCCTTATAACTTTAATGTAGCTACATTTTACTACTTCTTGTTTGTGGTTTGTTATAAACTATTTTTTTAATTAATTCAAAATTATGATTAGCTTTGCTTGGCGAGCTACAGTTTCAAAGTAGCTTCCCCAGCACTGTTTATAAACATGCAATACGTCAGCTCTGCTCAAGTTGTTCGGTCTGGAATTGCATTAATGTTGGAATGCAATGGCCTGATCAAAGCTGTAATCAAAAATTTGTGGGTTTGGCCAAATTATTATTTTGCTGTGTAAATTTCACCAATATCAGATGCTTTGATCAGCTGTAGATAGAGCCGGGGCTGACCACAATCTTCCACAGTCCACCTGTAATTTGTCTTTAATGTGATTTGGCTTCTACCTGCCTGTCTGAGGCAATGTAAACGCCTGCAGGCACTGAGGCACTTAAATAATTTATACCAAGCAGCTGGTTGTGGCGTGGAAGTGCAGAAAACCTCCCCCAGACACGCGCTGATTCTGCAGAATCAGGAATTTCGGAGGCGTTAAATCGGGCGGCTCGTGCACCAACTTGTTGCAACTCACCTGCAGCCACTTTCGAAAAAACCCTTGCTTTCTTTCACTCGCAAAAGGCGACGTTTGTGCTCACAGCTTGCCAATTTTCCTTGCTGAGTAATGTAACTCCACGTGGACTTTTGGAGTTGAAATATTTTGGCTGCATGCATTTTACCTCTGATGACCCCTCGAAAAACTGTAATTTCCGACCTTAATAGCTGGAAGATATCAATCACAAGGCATTATGAGTTCAAATATTTTTAGAAGTTTTATTAATTGAGCCTGGGTCACCGCTGCATTGGATCCACATGTGTTTTAGATATATGTGGCAAGAGCGAGAGGACCGTCATGACGGTGGAGCCGGAGGAGGGCTGAATTCTGCAGCTTGTGCTTTTGATAGAATGAGGGAGTGGAGGGTGATTTGGGGAGTGAGAAAGGGGAAAAAAACGGAGGGAGTGCATGACATTCTTAGTGCATCTGGGCAAAATGAGCAGTCAGCGAGTGAGCATGTAGAACAGAAAGAGGAAGGAGATCATTGAAAGAGAGCACAGGAAAGGACGACAGAAATTATTTTTGTAGTAAAATGGGAAGGAAAGGAAAGAGAAGCAAGTAAGAGGCAGAGGAAAATGAAGAGAGAGCAAACCAGGAACGTAGTCTTGGCTTGCTGTGAAGTGTTAGGAAGGATGGAGGGAGGAATGGAAGGAAGGTGAATGAGATTAAACAAAGGAGAACGAGAAACCAAACCATAACGGCAAGAGTGACGACTGACTGTGGAAAAGAAGAAGCAAAACTAGGAAGAGAGACATCAATTAATCATATCCTGGAACTGCAAATGCAAGAATCGCTCATTGACGTCCCCAGAAGGGGGCCCAGAAGCGTGTGAATGTGGGAGAATCAGGTGGTGTGGTGGGACAGCTAAGATCCCTTCTGGATAAGTGGCACTCTCACACACACCCTCCCACACACAAACATGAGCTCCCTCACGGAGGATCCAATGCAGCTGCGAGATCCAAGCGCTTCTAAGAATATGAAGGTGAGTGCCCTCCAGCTAGCTCAGGCAGAGACATAACAAAACTGGGTACATTGAACGCAGTGCATTTTGGGCTTGCAGTGTTCAGCATACTGAAACACTCCATGGTTTGTATAAAATTATATGTGATCTTGTATTGAAAGTAAAGGGAGACTCTTGGGAATTAGGTTAGCCCATTTTTTTTAATCCAAATTACATTATGACACTGTTGTATGGGCATATTTCCTTTAAAAGGATAGTTCACCCACAATCATTTACTCGTTTCAAACTGGTATGACTTTATTTGTTTGGCAGAACACAAAAGAAGATATTTTGAAGAATGTTTCATACAATGGACTTTCATTGTATAAAAAACACTACTTTACAGTATGTTCCACAGACAAAATAAAATCATAAAGGGTTGGAAGCACATGAGGGTGAGTAAATGATGGCAGAATTTTAATTTCTGCATAAACTATTCCTTTAAGGGGTCATTAAAAGGTCTGTGTTTTTACAGTGAGAAGAATCTGGCTATTTTTGAACAGTTAACAGTCTGTGGGATGTGGTTTTCCAGAGGGAGCATCGGGAGGTCATATGACAGACACTGCTTTCCAACTGGATAAATGTAACATGCACTGTTAATGGCTCACTTTGATAATTAGCATAGATTCAGTGTCTGCCAATACCATAAAAACAGCTTGTTAGAGAGGCATTGATAAAACAAGCAGTATTTCACATATTGGCCTTTAAAGGGATAGGCTTTATTTCTTCTGTGGAACATAAAGTAATATATATTTCATGTAACATATATAATATCTTTTTGTTTTCCATACAATGTAAGTCAGTGGAGTCTGGTGTTGTTTTAGACTCCACTGACTTACATTGAAAGTGATTTACATTTTCGGGTGAGCTATGCCTTTAAGGCGTCTTTCAGCTGTGGTTTGGTGGTTTCTTTAGATTCTTGTAGCACCATCATAAACTGTATCATAACATCATTTGCGTTGAAGGAAATTTCTTGGGATAGTCATGAGCCAAGTTGTCTCTAGTCTGAGAAAGTCGGAGGAATAAATCACCACCAGCAGAAGACCACTTCAATGCAGTGCTATTTTTACTTCAAGATGTGAAGCATGATGGACCAACACCCAGGATTTTGGTCGATAGATGCATGTTAACTTCTGTATGCTATTAAATCTTGATTAGAAGGGCGTTCTGAGTTAAAATACAGCCTGCAGACTTTTAAAAAAAGACATGAGCTTTTAAAAGTAATCTTTTTCTTATGAGAGGCCTTTCTCCCGTGCAGCCTGTCGGAGCCCCTCCCTGGTCCGTTTCATCACTGAGGCTGTTAGTACTGACAGTTGTATCTATTGATGTGTTCTAGCTGGAGGTGTTCTGATTACCCAGCTAACTGCCAGCTTCACTTAATCCTCTGGAGATTCCTGAAGGCAAAGCCATAGAACAGCATCATTGAGGCTAATCCAGTGCCTGTCTGACTGATGTAGTGTGGACTTTGCACATGCACAACGGCATCAGGGCGCTCGATGGTTACTGCGGCGCAGAACAGAAACAAGTTTTCGGGCCCAAGCCAAAAGAGATAAGAGGAAAAAATCTGAGGAAGTCCGGTGTGTGCAGCACAAATGGTGTGTGCCGTCAGCCCGAACCATGTCTCGGCTCTCTTTCTGTTTGCTTCTACTGGGGTTGGGGGTTGCCTGGATACAATCCGTTTGCAGATTTTAAAAATGTTTTTGAGATTATTAATTTCAGCCTCTCCCCGTCTTTTCCAGCCAAGAGAAGATATTCCATACTGGCCCGTCTTAGACTATTGTTCTTAGAAGTTGGAATAAAATCACAACCATTATAGATTTTTTTTGAAAGGTTAAACATTTTCTTTCTGTAACTACCTGTAATTCAAATCATGTATCACAGTTATTTCCACTTCATTAGCCCAAAAAAAAAAAAAAAATTGGTCAAGTTTGTCAGAAAGATGAATTGATGTTGTAAGTGTTGATGAATTTGTTGTAAATGCATGGAGATTAGCTGAATCATATTGTATAAAATGTTAGGTCAAAATGTTCAAATGAAATTAAACTATATCAAGCGAATAATAATGGTAAGAATCATATGACAATAGAGTAGTGAATGCAGACCACAAGGCCAAAAGATTTTTGGACTGCGACCATCAGACTTTGTGCATTAATCTGGTCGTAAACGGAGGCTTAGCCATTGGCGCTATGGGATGTGGTACTCAGGATAGCCAGTTAAATTTATTTTAAAATCTGACCTCTTACATGGTGGACACTGATTTAATAGAAACAATTTAAAGGACAACGTGTGTGTGTGTTTGTATTATGTACATAAATATAATATGTACAGTATGTGGCTTTAATAATTGTTTAAATAATGTTTAGGTAATAATATTATTAGAATTAGTAATTATTTAAAGGGGTCCTATTATGCTTTTTCACTTTTTCAACTTTAGTTAGTCTGTAATGTTGCTTTTTGAGCATAAAAAAGATCTGCGAAGTTACAAAGCTCAAAGTCCAATTCAAAAGGAGATATTTTATTTAACAGAAATCACTTTTCAAAAACTACAACGAACGACTCGTTTGGACTACAACGCATATTTTCCGGGATTTGTGATTTGATTTTGATGCAGTATTTACACTGAAGCATGCAGGCAGCTATGGTAAGGGGCATGACATTTCCCGACCAGGCGCCGAGTGCTGCCAATCACAACACACACTGGCCCAGCTAACCAATCACATTCTAGTACACCCCCAAAACAAAATCAAGACTTTGTAAAAGAGCATAATTGGACCCTTTAAAAAAAATCACATGAATAAAGGTTTATCTGTTTAATAGACCTGAGCTAACATTTATTAACTACTATTAAAATACTGTAACAAATGCATTGCTCATTGTTACTTAATGTTAGTTATGCATTAAATAATGTCAGCTAAAGGGACCTTATTTTATAGTGTTACCCATATATTTTCTAATAATTAAGTTTTATTTAATTATATTTTAATTATCATTATATTTATAATTATATTTAGTTAGATTTAATCCATATATATGTATTATGAATTATATTATATGAATTATATATTATATACATAAATATGACATTATTTTTACCAATATATTTTTAATATTTAAGTTATATTTAGTTAGATTTTAATTATAATTATAATTAATCCATATTTAGTTATATGTAATCTATATAATATTTATAACATCATTAATCATATTTAATCTAATCATTCATATATATATATATATACAGTGGGTACGGAAAGTATTCAGACCCCCTTCATAATATAATTTCACGATCTTAGGCCTATATCCTGTAGATTCTATTCAGGAATGTTTTGTTATGCAGTCTACATGTTTGTTTAGAAGTATGACCTCCTTAAAGGTAAGTGAGTAATTAGGTTATCCTTGATTATTAGCTAAAGCATTGATATTTTGTAACTGAATACAGGGATTGACAACATTTGTGCAGGAGATTCGCTGCTCATACTGACTTGATCTCACAGGTGTCCTGACTCTTTAAAACCATATGGCCGCCCTTAGCCATGTTCTACTGCCACTGTACTGCCACCTAGACCTTTCCATCAACATGATTAACAACCTCGTCTGTCTAATGGGAGTCAGACCAGAGTTTAGTTTCACATGTCCTTTCTCTTTTCCCTTTCATTCTTTCTCTTTCTCCTGTTCTGTATTCAGATGGATCCTGTTCAGAAGGCAGTGATCAACCACACCTTTGGAGTCCCACTGGTGAAGACCAAACGGCCAATCATTTCCTGTAATGTCTGCCAGATCCGATTCAACTCTGAGGTAAGGTATCTGATATTGGACTGTTTGACTTTATGCATGTTTGGTGTCTTGCTCAAATGGCTTGTTTTATTGAAGACATGAAATCTTATATAGTGTTCTTCAAGTGAGTTTCTATGTAATATGAGAGTTATGTTTATACTGCTGAGATATTTTGCACACTCTGCCTTCTAGCCCGGAAATAGCCAATGGCAAATCCTCTTTCAAATACTGTGTCTGCAAAGCATATCAAGAGTGCAAGCTTACAGCATGAAATGTTTTTTTTTCCCTTTCTTTCTACGTTTAAAATGAGTTTTAAGAAAATCTCTCTCAACATATTCTTAATTAAGATGTTTCCACAAGCAAGAACTTCCTACGAAAACAAAGTTCAACTTTTCCATTTCAGACTTGCCACAGTTATTTATTGCAAGATCCGTATCGTGCATTTTGACGTTCCAATATTCCTCGCGCATCAATGAAAGCAATTATGTTAGTTGTTTATGCACCAAATTGCTGCTACGCTTGTTGGGGGAGAAACTTTAGCCTGAAATATTCTGGGCTGAATTCGGTTGCAGCTGTGGCAGACATTGTGACATGTGTGAGATTAGTAACAGAGCAGGACCTGGGAGTGCCCCACTAGCCTGCTCTATTTTTACGGATGGGAACTATAATCATGGGCAGAAAGTGGCTTTCTTGGTGTGAGCCTGTAATCTCAGCCCTCCAGTCGAGCAGATGTATGGCCTTCTTCAAACCACAGCCACAAACAATGAAAGACAGGGAGAAGATGGAGAGGCCAAGCCTGCCTTTGGAGACCTTAGCTGTTAGCCCAGCTTGCTTTTAATGATTTACAGGGAGAGAATTTGAGACAACTCAGCAATTCTGTGAAACAATTGGACTTAAGCCAACAGCCAGCAGCTAACATCGCTACTAACAGACGCTCAAGGTCGAGCAGACAGCGGCTTTCAGCTCAGAGCGCAGCCGAGCCCAGGACTCTGATAGTGGGCGACTCCATTGCTATATAAATAAACTTGCCTTGCCTTGCCTTAAGAGTTGTAGTTAGTTCAAGGGAGGTGATATTTCATGGAGGAGAAGATTAGATTGAAGTTTTGTACTATCAGCTATAAATTCCACATCCCAAAGTACCATCCGAACATGTCTTTAGTTTACAACCTAGTTCATGACCCTCAAGTCAAACAAGCTTGACACATACACAAGCATGCTTGTAAATAATAATGCATGTTGTTCAATAAACCTTAAGCTCTTGACTGCTGATTGGACATCTCTGACACCTTCAGCTGTCCTGGTTTGTAAAAGATATTCATATACTTTCAACACCCCTGTTTTTACAATGTCTCTGCTTGCCATCATTGCATTTAACTATACACAAATTTAAGCACTCATCTCTTTCCATGAAAAGGGTAGGATATGGGGACTGCTTTTTCTTTCTCTTTGTTTGTTTGTTTGATTGAAAATGTTGTCATCATTTACTCATTAGAATCTCATGTCGCTTCAAACCTGTATTACTTTCGTTCTTTTGAGGAAAATACAAGAAGATGTTTTGAAGAATGTTGGTAACCCAACTGTTTTGGTTACCATTGACTTATATTGTATGAACAAAAAAACAAAACTAAAACAAAGACATTTCTCAAATGATCTTCTGTTATGTTCCACAGAAGAAAGTAAGTCATGCAGATTTAAAACAACTTGAGGGTGGGTAAATGATGACAGAATTTACATTTTGGGTGAACTATTCCTTTAATATCCATTTAAAACCCATTATTCTCATTAGAGGTCGACCGATGTATCGGTTTTGCCGATTAATCAGCACCGATAGTTGATTGCTGGAACTATCGGTTATCGACAAAAATCCATGCCGATAGTTTTCCGGATTGCGTCCATTGCTGGAGCGGCTGAGAAGGGTCTGCTGTCATTACACAGTGCGAGAGCAGCCTCTAGTGGTTGAAATCACTGACAGCACGTGCTATTTGTTTAGACACGTGATACTGCACGCTGAACAGAGCGGGAAACTTCAGACGCAGATTTAAATGCAGCCGACAGAAAATCCTGCCGCGCCACAGAGTTTTACATTTTACAATTCACATAGTTTTCCATTAATTTACATTATATTGGTCCCGAATCGTTGTTAATGTACATGAATTGTGCATTTTCAGCAAAACGTTTGTCTTTCTGTGGCTCTAATAAAGTCTGTGTGCTTCATTTATAGAGCTATAATATAGGTCGCGCTTTCTCTTTCCGTTTGCTCCGTTTTTTTAAACACCGAACTTCAAACTCATCCATGCCAAATTGTTCATTCTTGAAGTAAACTTGTGTCCGTTTGGTGATTTAATAAACTGTTTTCCTGAGTTCTCCTAGACTCAGCGCTGCGCTTTTATTTTGATTAGATAATCATCAAGTGTTCAAGAATAGAAGCAGTTAAAGTGTGAGAGTATACATACAATATCCATATGTATATCATTTTAATGCTATAGCCTTTGTGTATATATTTAAAGATGTGCATCTTTAAGCATGACAGTTAAAATGAAATGGTAACACTTTAAAATAAGAGTCCATTTGTAGCATTAAGATTAATGAAAGCTGTGTAAGTATTGTTCCTTGTTAGAGGGTGTTAATTTCAACATTTACTATTACTATTATTTTTTTTACTACTACTACTACTAGCATGGTTCAGTACTGTTTTTGTTAATAAAGCACTATTTTAATCTATTAAACTATTGGTTAATTAATCTGTATCGGCCAGTTTGGTCCAACCTAGCTATCGGTATCGGCAAAATCCACTATCGGTCGACCTCTAATTCTCATGGCATTATTTATGCAATTGTAACTGCATTCACGCCACTTCTGAGCTGCAATAAACAGTCTATAAATATATCTAAATACCAGTTCATCATGGCTGATGTTGTTCCATGTAATAAATTCTCTGTTGAACAAAATATTCTAAATCTACTTTTTGTAATGTGTGTTTGTTTATTTATTTAACACAATAATGGCTTTAAATAATCTTTTGGGGGTAATTCTGAGGTTAAGATTTGATGTGAAATTTCATTTAATTCGATTAATTAATCGCCACATTGTGTATTAGATTCAAAATTTAAATGCTATTGTATATATATATATATATATATATATACACACACACACACACACAAACACACACACATATACACACACATATATATATATATATATATATATATATATATATGTTTATTGTATCTGTGAAAAGTGGCACATACACACAATCATCATCCCACATACAAACTCACACATTCATTGTCCTAACAATTTAAAGTCTTGTTTATTTTTAAAGTTGTCAGGCATCAAATGTTCACGTCGTCAAATCAGCAGCGTGCGAAAGACAGAGAGATCAAAGAAAATTACTGCGAGTTCTGATGTTGTACTAGAAATTGTGCTGCTTCTTTCATGCATTGTTGCACTGGAAGTGATTCAGTTACGTTAAGAGATTAAATTATACAATGCCATATTTCATTAAATGGTTACACAGAGCAATGGGTCTACATTTTCTTCCTCTACTATATGCTAAATAAAGCAATGCTTTTGTTCCTTGAAAATATCTATTCCCTCACCTCCTTCCCATCATCATTTCACACTCCATTATGGATTCATAGATTCCTAACCCCCAGTGCCGATATCTGAGGACATTTCTGGTGGAAAAAGCAGACTATTGGCTGCCAGCAAGTGTTATCTGATGCATTCATCAAACTAGGGGCTCAGCGTTGTATGCTGTGCTGCCAGTGTCCCTCTGTCCCTTTCACTCTAGCGCAAGATGGAGGTATAACCTTGCCACGCTGCAGAAGTGATGTCACCATATTGTGTCACTGTGGCTGCAGGACAGGGTTGACTCCACGTCCCTCCCCCTGCTAGAGCTGCAGTAGCCCGCCGCTGTCGTACAATTTCTGTCATTCACTGACTGGTTTTCCATCACTAGGGCAAATTAACCTTCCATGTGCGTGTTGAGCTTTGGGAATAGCCACAGCTGTCAATCCTCATTATGCAGCCCTTTCCTATTTTGTTGTTGTAATTGTATTTTTTTTTTTGGCATATTTGATGTTACTTACCGTTCACATGTGGTTTGGTGAGACTGGGACAATCTGCATCCTAATTTGTCCTTGGAAAAGTTATGTCTGTTCTCCCTGTTTTCCATCGTTGTGCTTAAAGTATTTTTCTTGTGCTCTCAAAACCAACTCATTTGTCTTATGTAAAACCCTGTGCCATCTGGGCGAGAACTTTCCTCATTTCCTTATTTGTTAGATAGCGCTGCTTTTATAAGAGCACTTCATTCTCATTGGCACATCATTGATTTGGCTTGGTACTTGATTTGTATTCATATCTAATGGCTGAGGTATTCTTTACACATAATGTATCCCCTCTCTTGTAAGTCACTTCATTAAGAAAGCATTCACTGAGAATTTCAATGAATCCTGTATGTGGGTTCAAAGAGTTCAAACGTGAAAATTGGGTTTGGATTGCTAAAAGTGGTCTGCTTATCTTATTGAATTAGAGTTAAGAACTGGCTAAAACAGCTTAGCTACAAACTGGTTGTTAAAAACAAGTATGTATGGATGATAGTGCATTTCATAGATGTTGATCATTTTTATCAGACAGGCTATCGCAAACTTTTTAAAATATCGGAATTGAATAACACTCAGTTCAATGAACTGTTCATGCACATGAATTCTTCCTCCACTGTGAAGGATCACTGTACTAAAATACTCTGGCAGAGAACTGTACTACTATTCAGTGGTGACGCAACGACACTAGTGAATATACTTGTGAAATAGCATGAGTGTAGTCTGATTGCTGAATGAAAGACTACGAACTTTTGCTTTGTAGTGAATAAAAAATATGCAGTGCAACCAGTGTAGTCCGACTCGTGAAATAACTTTTTTGAGGCCGTTCTTTTTAGCGAATCAAAAACAGGAAACACAACCAATATAGTCTGACTCCCGAACAAACAACTATTATAAACATGCTCTTTTTTAGCAAATCAGAAACTTGCAAACTTTCAGAATCAAAAAAATGCAGCTCACAACTAACTGTGAGAAATCAGTATACTTTCTGTTTGGTGTATAAAGATGCAGATAATGAGTTTTTGTTTAGTATTTTTGTTTAATATACATTTAAAGCTAATTATTTGATTGCATTTATAACAACTGTATAAATGCATTTTTCAATATATATATATTTTTTTATTACTTTTTAAAATTTATTTAGCTCTTATTATTATTAACAAATATTTAGTCCTTACAAGTACTTACAATCATTAGTGGAACCGAAATTATTCAGAGGAATTAGAACCAGAACCGAAAGAGTTAAATTCTGTACGATTCTCATTCCTAGTCACAGACTGTTAAAAAAATATTTGGAATCTCCAGTATTGACATCTCTGTAACTCATGGTTGTGATTACCACCCTAGACTGTTTGAGTCTGTTGCTTGCACATGGCAGTGGCATGAACTGTGTTTCTCATTTGTTCTTGGATGTTGATGTGGATTTTTTCTGCATTTTTCTTCACTCTTCTGCAAGTCTGATCAGTTTTATATTCCTAAACTCATATATGTTGTTTTACATTCATTTTTGTCTGTGTGATCTCTGTCTCCACCTGTGCTTTAGCCCCATATCCACTGAGCTTGCTGTTGGTTTCTGCCAGAGCCACATCGCTATCTTCTCCTCTTTCCTCCTTAATCCCAGGGATCTGTGCTCTTTTAGTGCTTCCTTCCCACATCTTCCTCAGTTTCCTGTGTGCTTTAGACAGGCAGCTCCTTCAAACCCCTGAAGGCTTCGATTACAGACCACCAGCTATATAAGGCTCTGTCATCACCAATTACAGCCCACAACCTGCCACAACAGACAGGAAGGTCCAACCTAATGCCATTCCCTCGCTGCAAGTGTACCCTAACTGTCTCTGAGGGCCTGTCCTAGCTGTCTTAATATCTTTTCTGTTCCCATGAGTCTCTGCGGGGGTTCCATGCCTCTTCTAATGTTGTGAGTGTCTGAGCCCTGGATGACACTCTGGTATGAGTCTCTTGGTCATGCTCCCAGTGTCTGCAGCAACTGTTGTCAACTCATTCTCGGTTTCACACAACAGATAATCCAGCCACTTAATAATCATCATCGTTTGTCTTGATGGGATGCATTCTGAAGCCATCGCTGTTTTGGGAGCCTGCTGCTCTGGTGATCTGTTTGAAGCGTGCTGCTGGGAGGCACGTCAGATACGTGTTGTCCTGTAACAAGGATGCAGACTACAGGCGACAGCTCCTGTGTGAATGTGTCTGGAAATATCTCTGTGTGTTCCTGCTAGAGGTAAAGTCAGCATGATCGATGAGTGGACTAGATTGTGCCACATCAGAGAAGTGGAATTGTTTGTGCAGATTAGAGCTTTCACAGTGGTCAGCTGTTTCCATTGGTTTTGTGCTGTTTATGCACTGACCACCGATATGGCTAAATATATCCTTCCACTTAACAATGGACACATTTTCAGTTGTGTCTCTTCTTCTTGACAGTGTTGAATGAATGATGCATTTACTGTATATAGCGCTTTATTGTGTATTGTTGTACACCCAAAGCGCTTAACAATCATGTGGGGGGGTCTCTCCTCAACCACCACCAGTGTGCAGCATCCACTTGTTAATAGTAAAATCATGGAAAAAGACCTCATATTCATTGTCATGTCTGATGTTATAAAAATGTTATGTAATTTATAATAATAATAATAATAATTATACATTATTATTATTATTATTTAAAACGTTTATTAAAATAATATAAAAATAACTTACTATTATAGTAACTTAAAATTGTACATAATAATAAAACTGAAAGATTTGTATTAAAATAATGTTGAAATAAATTATTCATAAAAAAGTATTATAAATAACAATAATAATTACATCTATAATAATATAACTATAATAATATATGCATATATAATAATATAACTATAATAATAACCACATTTATATTATGTCAACTATTTTATATACAAATTAAATAACATTTTATTTTATTTATTTATTTATTTTTGCTTTTGCACAAATAAAAGCAGGCACATTAACATAGTGTCACAGTCACAGGAAATAGATGCCATGTGGCATTAGTGTCCTGGGACAAGCATGTAGGTATAAGCCCATTTTAAGTCTCCTGGACAGGACATCCAGTACCAAATTTCAAATATGGCCTGTGTCTTGAGCTTTAAAAAATTTGTAACTCTGCCTGTTTGTGTGTAACCCCTTGTGGATTATGAAAGATGCGCTTATAGAATGTAGTCTGTGTGTTCATTTCAGAGTCAGGCAGAAGCCCACTACAAGGGGAACCGTCATGCTAGGAGAGTCAAAGGCATTGAGACCTCCAAGAGCCGCCCACAAGAGAGTGACAAACCTCCTCCCAGACCCGACTCGTCACCCTCACCTACGGGACCCTTACCGGCCATCTCTGATACTGACCCCAGCAAAACAGGTAAGAGCTCGAGAATAATGTGATTGTAAAACATGTACATCTGGTCTTCTATGCTCACTCACACAGAACATTTGAGAAGAAAATGTGTTTCCACAGAAGAGACATTATTCTGCTTCTATTCTGCTTCAAAAGATATGACTGGAAAGCTAGGACACTTAATTCACCCTACGAGTCAAAACTGGGTCATAAAGATGCCACAAATATTCAAATCTTCTCCAAGTGTGTGGTCCGTTCTCACTCTTTAAGGAGCAGCCAATTGAACATTTCTAACGCTGAAGGTCTGGGGTCTGTCACAGGGCAATTACAGCCCCAACCATACAGTAACAGAAAGAGACAAAAACAACATCCCTCAGTCCCAGCACAAGATTTAAAATAGCCAGTGTATGAAATATAAGATGATGCATTACTTGTTTATCTCGTTGAAACGTTTTGGGGAAGTCTGGATGAAGGTCTCAAACATGGACCTCTTCATTCAGAGCCTAATTTTACTAAAGTGGCATGACTTTGGCCGTCACCGCTTTATTAGGAAGGCCTAGCTGATGTGTTTACGGAGCTGTGTGTAGGGCTATTAGGTATTAGAAGCCCATTTGTCTCTGTATCAGAATACATTTTGGGATTAGGAGGGCTAAATTGGAGCAGAGGATGAGCAGTGAGTGAGAGCTGGTGAGACAGAGCGTGGATATAAAAAAGTTCAGAGGTCTGAGGATTAGCTAAGAGGGTAGAAGGGAAACATCACAGCTGATCTTGCTTTAATGAGAAGTGATTAAACATTGGCAGATCATAATGATGGTGAGATGAAATGGGGACACAGAGTTTATAATCTGCCAGAGGGTGGGTGACTCCCTCTTGTGCCTGTTATTTGCTGGTCTTCTTTCCCCGATCTCTTTACGCCTGTGCTCCCTGTTCTTTTCATGCGCCAGTTATTGCCAGCGTCAATCTGGATCAAACTATCAGAAATAAGAAAAAAAAAAAACATCTACCACAACTGGTAGATGTTTTATGAGAAGCTTTAAAACGTGTTTGAATTGCAGTTTTTAAACTACATTCTTGAACGCCAAAATTAATCCATATCAAAATAAATCATCAGAAGGACCATGGATTCGATGCCTCTTGCAAGTTTGTAGCTCTTATTTAAAGTTCCCTGTAAGTCGGCACCTTTAAAATGCTATCCCCTCCATAAGTCTGTGTGTGTGTGTGTGTGTATTTGTGGATATCTAGATGGATACCAGTCTTAATTTACACTGTTGTTGATTTTGTTGTAAGGTTTACTGTCTTATGACATCAGGATGTGTTTTACTCAAAATGATCAGTTAGTTGATTGTTACCCTAGTCAAAGTCTTATGGTCTGTGAGTCGCATTTTTAGGTATTTTATGAGCCTTGTTTGTCTCATGAGTGTGTGATGAATATTCATGTGAGGCTGTCAGTAATTTAAGACAACTAACACTTTGCTTTTCTCATTGTACAATTCTCATTGTGAAAACACAAGATGAAGTACATGATATTGAAACCATTTGTATAGTTATTTATACCAAATACACTACCTTTCAAAAGTTTGGGGTCAGTAAGATTTTAGTTTGAAAGTAGTCTCTTATGCTCACCAAGGCATGTATTTGATCAAAAACTAAAGTAACCAAAATATTACTACAGTTTAAAAGAACGATTTTCTATTGTAATATATTGTAAAATGTATTTTATTCCTGTCATGGCAAAGCTGTATTTTCAGCAGCCATTATTCTAGTCTTCAGTGTCACATGATCGTTCAGAAATCATTCTAATATGCTGAAACATTTCTTCTTACTATATGTTGAAAACTGTGCTGCTTAATATTTTTGTGGAAACCATGATACATTTTCCAGAATTCTGATAACTAGAAAGTTCAAAAGAGCAGATTTTTTTAAAAATAGAAACCTTTACCATACAGGTAATTGTTAAAATAATGGCAGATATTTAGCCATGGAAACTTGCCATTTTAAGTTGAGTCAAGACATTTAAATGAGACAGTAAATTAGTTCAACTCCAAAAAAGACACGTCGCAAACTGTTGTCTTCATATTTTAAGTTTCACGAAAATAACACAGTATCATATACAGAATGATTGCCTTTTTTCCACCTCCCCCTTGTCCTGCTTATCGTCTCTGTCACTGAGGATGGAGGAGGACAGTATAGCCGTGTCTCTCACTGAGGGATTTGCCTGTCCAGAGAAAACTGTCTATAGTCCTCAGGCCTAGAAAGAATTCCAGCGGGAGAGAGCCAAAACAAACCGGCCATGATCTAAATGTGAAACCAGATACATACGAAAGAATGCCGTTTTCCATTCAAAGCTCACTCCCCTGACCCCAACCCTTAGCAGGCTGGTGGCTCGCTTGTTTGTATATCCCGACAATTGCTTTGTTTTGATGCTTTCCCGTAATACTAGTTTCACAACAGAGACTTCGTTAAGCTGCCAACCCCTAGAGCAGGGGTTTTAGGACATGCGCCCCCCCAAGTTTGTCTAATTTCACTCGCGCCCCTCCCCCCATTACTCCCATTACTACATATTGGCGAATGCATCAGAAATGGCTGCTGCTGTATGTGACCCTCGAAACTCTTGTGAATGGAGCAGAATCTTTTGCAGCTGGAAATCAGCGTCGATCCATTGTGCGGTTAGACTGAGCATACTGGTAATGCTGATGTCTGAGCTCCATGTCTGTCGTGAAACTGATTGCTGAAATATCTGCAGCTATATGCTCATGGACGTGAGTTGCAACAACATTAAACAGCTCAGGTAAACACACCTCTGAGAAATGTCGTCTGCTCGGCATGACATAACGGGGCTCAATGTGCTCGATCAGCCTACGAAATCCCACATCTTCTACGACAGAGAATGGCTGATCATCTAAGGCAATATATAACATAAAAGCAAATATCCATTAGAGCAGCGAACAATTTTTCTTTTGCTCTTTTTGATTAACATTATTTACATAAAAAATGCACGGATCCCTTATACTGATGTACATTTGATATTTTCTTCACTGTTTACATTCACTTAAAACAACGGACTGTGCTTACAAGGATACTTGTCAAGACAGCCATTGGTATTCACCTGCTCTCTGAGAAGGCTATCTGTTTGTGCACTTCAGGTGTGTGAGCGGTGCGCATAGAAACGCTCTATCACAGTGCGTTGATATAGCGTGCGTAATTATACTGAAACATAAATATATAACCAGTTTACCTGATTCAATGTGATGGCTGAGCCTGTTTCTGAGATAACAACATGCCAATCCGTGGTTGGATTTCCGACACGGCTAATCGTAAATCATCTTACCCTGTCAATAAGCGTGACCAGGGTTGCCAGGTTTTCACAACAAAACCCGCCTAAGTGCTACTCAAAACTAGCCCAAAACTACAAAACGCGGCAAGTGTTAAAGTAGCCCAATTCCGTGGACTTGGCAACACTGAGCATGACTGATACTTGAGCCAACTCTGCTCTAACTGTCGACTAGCAGTGGGAGTCAGATTTCCCCCTAGTGGATGGCTAAAAATTTGTTAACTCATATTCATAAATTCTCAAGGGAACGTCTCTGAATAACTGATGCTCGCGCCCCTCTTGACAGGTGCTGGCGCCCCCCTGGCCCCACAGGTTGAAAACCCCTGCCCTAGAGTACTGACATCTGCAGTTCCATCTGGATATTGCAATCCTAGCGTGTGGAGAAGTATATGTGTGTGTTTGTGTGAGATTGTACAGTGTAAAGTCATTTTACAAAAGTTTAGAGCTCACCGGGCGTGTTTCTCTTCATCTTTTTTTATTTTTTGCTCCCACTGCAGTCAGAGTGAGTTTAAAAGCATGCAACTAGATATTGGGGATGCATCAGGGCTTTGTGCTTGGGCCTAATCACTTTATCTCACTTGTCTACACATCTTGCTGGCTCCTCTGTGTGTGTGTGTGTGTGTGTGTGTGTGTGTGTGTGTTTTTGTGTGAAAGCTCGAGGAGAATTCCCACACTTCATGAGAAACACTAGGCTGTGTTGAACCTCAGCTGCCGGGAGATGTAATTTATTGATGTTTTGTTTCACGCATCACTAGAGCCAGCATCTTCTCAGTGGTGGAAAGATAATACTCAGGCCTGTGGAGTCACCTTTACAGTGGTTATAGAGTTTCAGTTGCCTTCTGCCTGTTTCCTTGACTATCTTCTGAACCAGTGATAATTTAAAGTGATTGTTCACCCCCCAATATATATACTGTATACACAGCTGTTCAAGTTTGGGGGAAGATTTTTTTTTTTTAGAAATTAAAACATTTATTCATCATGGATGCATTGGTCAAAAGTTACAGTAAAGCCTTTATAAACATATTAAAATAGAAAAAAAATATTTTAAATTGCAGTAATATTTCACAATATTACTGTATTTCTGATCAAATAAATACAGACTTGGTGCATTTTATGACAGAATTGTTTAGGTGAACTATCCCTTTAAGCTGAAATTCAAGCTGAAAATCAATACCCAACCAATATAGTTTGTGATGCATTCTTAGCTCTTTTACAAGGAATTTCAGCCATGGTTCGTCTAATTATGATGTTTGCTTATTCCTTATATTTAACTTTTTTTACATTTCCTGTTGTAGGAAGACTTTTATTCCAGTGAGGATTTGTTATAAGGTTTGAATGCGGCTAACAGGGCCTGTAATATCATGGAGACTTGGCAGGATGCTTGGGAGGTTTGGCATTGAACCACTTTAGCACTCTGTTTGTCCCCAAGATCCACTTCTGCACAGTCACTCTGTTTAATGAAGCCATACATCTCCAGCAGTCTTCTACACATCTGGAGATTGTATAGAGACAGAAGGCTGCACGACACTCGTCTAGGTCTCCATATTTCACAGCATAAGCTTGAAGTCCCATTAAATTTCCAGCTAGATCTTTCTCCATCTCTGACAGCACTGTTCTATTGAGCTACAGTGGCAGAATCACCACTCTAACATGCAGACTCTATAAAAAAATTATTAGGATCGTTTGGTAAACAGGCCTGCTGTAATGTATGGAAGATGCATCTGGGAATCAGCGATCTGAGCGAGGCAAATGAATGCTCCCGACTCCATAATTAATAAGTCCCAAAGCTCAATGAGGTGTCTTGTTTCAGGGATCATTAATCATTGATGATGGGCAGGGTAGGAGTGGGGTAAAGTCTGGCCTCTCTTCTACCTGACCCCTAGAACATCTGATCCACCTGTACGGGTCACAACCAGACCCCTGCTTCACCATGTCACACACCATCTTCTCCACTACAGCTGTCAGTGGCGGGGAAACTGGAGCAGCTTTAATAGTGGGTTTAATTTACTGTCTGGAAACTGAGAGATTGTTCTCGTGGGTTCAGGTTCTGTATGTGGAGTCTGTAACTAAGCTATCATAATTCTACTGAACACACAGGCATCATTTAAGCTTTCTGTCATGGCCGATTTAGTACCAACCACTTGATGAAACTAATACAGACAAAGCTTTTTCCAATTGTTCAGCATGAGTTTACATGCTGTTGTGTGTAATAATTAAGTGACAGCCCACTAGAATTTGTTATAACTTGTTATATTTTGTGTTTGCTGTGGTTGCTTTGATGTGCTCTTCACCTCCCATTTGCTTTTTGCTCCCACTGTATCAGTTACAGTTAAATCAGAAAACAACAACAACAACATAACTCCTGCTGGTGATACATTAGGGATGCCACAATCCTCAATATAATATTGAACTTTTCGGTACAACATCCACGGTTCAATACATGCTTGTGAATTGTGTTTTTTTGGTTTTGCGTTTAAATAATTTCTGTGCATTTTATTTATTGTAAAAAAGGCTATGTCGATTAGCAATGGATTATACTGTAAATATGCTTAATTTAGGGATGCACCGAAATGAAAATTCTTGGCTGAAACCGAAAACCGAAAAAGAGGAAACCCAGGCCGAAAACCGAAACACCGAAAGAAATTATGCCAATTATTAGTACCATTGCATTTATGGCTATGACTGTGTACTAACTTTACTAAAATCAAGGCATTGCAATTGCATAAATTAATATTAAAGTTTCAAAGAATAAATCAATTACAAATTATGCAAATATTTATTTAGCACATTGCAACAATGCACAGTATAAAATAAAATTCAAACTAAAATGTTTAACTTGACCTTTTGCAAATCGCTGTCCGTGGGTCTTTCTCAGATATACTGAAATATGTCCACACCGCAGACATGTTGCTTCAGACAAGCACGTGCAGGTCGCGGTTTCTGTTTACGTCATCACAACATTTCGGCCGTATTGTTTCGGTGATAAAAGTCTTTCTGCCGAAAACCGAAAATGCACTTTTGGGCCATTTTCGGCCGAAAATTTTCGGTGGCCGAATATTCAGTGCATCCCTAACTTAATTATTATTAAAATACCCAAGATGGCTTGAAGAACAAATATTGTCGCAGTCAAGTGTTTATTGTCTTCAAGTTTCATCATTCAAAACGTCTCTTTTTATTCAGTTACAGGCACAGCGATAGCTGGATGCCTTTGTCCATATTAGGGATTTCCTGGAGCGTCATGAGTTCTTTTACTTCTGTGATGCATATGTGGAGTTTCTATGTGAGGGCACCCTCCGGCTTCCAGTATAAATGAAACAGATGTTACATGTGTTTATAGCGCTGAATAATAGCCAATCCAACTTATTTTGGGTAAAAATAGGAAAAAAATCAATGTCTTTCTCCAGTGTACAGAAGTGTACAGGAGTGTTTTTGTTGTTAATTTGTTTTCAAAAATCACATTTTCAATCGCAAAAAACACTCTGATGTGCCAAGTGAACCGAACCGAAAACTGTGGTTGAAAAACCGAGGTATGTATTGAACCGTGGGCTAACTGTATTATTGCATACCTAATATACATATATATTATTACAAATCTTATATTATGGTGGATTAGAAAACAGAAGATCGCATGTTTGAAGCCAAATCGTGAAACTAAAAAGTAATATCTGGCAGATGTAAGGTTTACGATATTGTTTTAAGTATTTTAGGTTCATTTGAACGTTTAACTGTTCCCTAAATGATTTTGTGTGTGTGTGTGTATATATATATATATATATATATATACATACACACACAGTTGTGCTCATAAGTTTACATACCCCTTTTTTATAATTTTCACAAAATAAAAGGGATCATGAAAATGTAACCCTTTCCAAAAGTGTCTGTATGATTTTGAGATCCATCTTTTCAAACTGAGGACAATTGAGGGACTCATAACATTTACTCATGCACAAGAAGGCAACACGATGCATTAAGAGCTGGAGGGTGTAAACTTTTTGAATTGGATGATCAGGGTAAATTGTCCTTATTTTGTCTTCTGGGAAACATTTAAGTATTTATGTAGCTTCTTTCCTTATTTTGTCTTCTGGGAAACATGTATGTATTTATGTAGCTTCTGAAGTGAATGTACTAAATGAAAAAAATATTATCTTTAATCAAAATAAGAAAAATGTACACATCATCATCATCCTGTTCAAAGGCTCTTAATGCATCATGTTGCCTTCTTGAGCATCAGTAAATGTTTTGACCTTTTGTAATTATGTATGAGTCCCTCAATTGTCCTCAGAGTAAAAAGATGGATCTCAAAATCATACAGTCACTTTTGGAAAGGGTTCATATATGCAGAAGATGCTGGAAAACCAAAGAATATGCAGGAGCTGGAGGATTTTTCAGAAGAACAACGGGCAGTTGAACTGTTAGAGACAAACAAGGGACTCAATGAACAACTATCACAAAACATAAAAACAGTCATGGACCATCCAGGAAATTACACTATTGACAGTATTAAGATTTAAGGGTATGTAAACTTTTGAACGGGGTCATTTTTACAAATTTAGTTATTTTGTCTTGTGGAGTATAAATAAAGCATCTGTTATGTGAAATAGCTTATTCAAGACAGTACTAAATAAAAAAATAACATGCAATTTTCATGATCCCTCTTATTTTGTGAAAATTATTAAAATTTTTGCATATTCCTCAAGGGGTGTGTAAACTTATGAGCACAACTGTATATATATATATATATATATATATATATATATTACACACAAACACACATTATATAAATATAAAATTTATAAATTGAACACACCAGCAACCCCCCACTACTCA
>NW_015544165.1:1466496-1479974 GCF_001515605.1 Sinocyclocheilus anshuiensis
GCTCGGGCATGGCGTTCTGAATCCGCGCTGTCTGAGCTCGACGAGCGCGCCGGCTCGCTTCCCCCGTCTGCGCGTCCTGAAGCGCTTGATCAGCGCAGCTGCTCCCCCGACTACTATGTCCAGCAAAACGTCCGAAAAAACGAAATCCGGTAGAAGATTGTGTGGTGTGTTCTGCCGAATGTTCAGCAGCTCATCCCTGGTAAAACTGATCGTGTTTGAGAAACAAAAAACAGGAAAAACTAACAAAAACAGTACAAACACTGGAGAGCGAAACACTGAGGCTGCCGTCTGAGGCGCCATCGCATTATAAAAAAAATTCCATGCCCACTGTTGGTTTGCAACAATTGCATGTTTAAAGCAATAACAGAGCATAATATTTGGGGGTTCTTTTGGACCTCTGAACCTTCTTGAAAATATTTACATCATTACTAGCTAGTATTTACAGCGGCTGACTCCTCCAGCAGTTGAAGGAAGGCGTGTGTTAATTTAAGCATTAAAGATGAGTCCTCTGAGAGTGCATGTTGTGTAACCGCAATTTCAAATATGCAGAGCAAGAATAAATGAAGGGGAGATGGGTCGGGCACACATTGCAGCGAACATGGAGGGCATGTCAATGATGGTGGTGGATGGCAACCATCCAGAGGATGGAGAATTTTGAAATCCCCCATTACACACTCTCCTCCACCCCCGAAGTGCGATCTGCTAACTCAAACGATATGCACATGGCCAAACCCACATTTTTCACTACACACGCACAAGGTGTGTGTGTGTGTGTGTGTTTGTTGGAGGGTGGGGGCCTGTAAGGGAATGGGTGTGTTGTGGAAAAGAGCCCAGGGAATATTAGCTCAGAGTTAAAAGTTCAGGCTATTCAGAACCAAACCTGCACCAAGTACAAGACACATAGTCCGGTCCGTCCATTCTGATGCTATAACAGCTATTGGACAACGCGTTGGTCTATATTTGGTGTTTTTTTTTTTTTTTTGAAGGGTCACAGGGTTTGCTGTAACATCCTGTATCTTCCAAAAAAGCAGTATGTCATCGCCCTGTGCTTTGATCCAGATGATCTTTATGAGGCTCTGACAGGAGCTCAAGCCCAAAGAAATATAGAGCACACTCTCATCTACTCCACAAACAGAGAGAGAGACAGAGGAAATCTGCCTGGAAACTTCCAATGTAGAGAGAGAGGACTGTTTCCTGTCAAACGAGGGGTCTGGTTGCTTCTAACTAGGTCGTTTCCACCTGCCATTCAGGATTTGCCACCACAGCAGAGGCTGTTGAACTTCAAATGCCATGGTGAATAAAACCCTGAACACTGTTTCTTAAAGGGGTCATATGATGCTTTTTTAAAGATCATCATTTTGTGTATTTGGTGTAACAGAATATGTTGACGGACATTGAATTGGAATGACTAAGTTTATGTAAGACGTCGTGGTTAAATATTTGTAAAATGACAAAAACATACATCATCTTTGTAAGGAAATACAGTAGTGAAGTCACTGCTTACTTTCCCCCCCAAGAGATACTTTTTCCTAGTCTCTCTAAAGCCAAAATCTGTAGGCTGGATGTTTGCCTTTTAGTTGATAACCCATTTTTTAAACTGAAAATGACAGCCGGATCTGTGTAACACCCCACTCCCAATTTGAGGGTGTTTTTAGTATGTACCCAAAGTAGGGTGAATGACAAAACATGTCTTTCTCTATAGATTAACTGTTTCTAGCAATGCCAGGGTCATGGGTTTGATTTTCAGTGACACGTGGACTGTGATATTTTTTTAAGAGAGAAATGAATACTTCTATTCCGCAAGGATGCATTCAATTGATTGAAAGTGACAGTGTAAAGCCATGTTTTATAATGTTACAAAAGATTTCTGTTTCAGATAAATGCTGTTGAATAGAAAAATTTAAAGGGATAGTTCACCCAAAAATGAAAATTAGCCCATGATTTACTCACCCTCAGGGCATCCTAGGCCGTGAACGCGCCTGCTTGAGCAACCGGAAGCTGGAGATTACAGTTTATACATTTTTAAAAATCGATATTTTTCTTACACTAACACATCGTTTCGCTTCAGAAGGCCTTTATTAACACCCCAGAGCCGTGTGGAGTAGTTTTATGATGGATGGATGCACTTTTTTCGGCATCAAAAACAGGGGCACCATTCACTGCCATTATACAGCTTGGAAGAGCCAGGACAATTTTAAATATAAATGCGATTGTGTTCGTCTGAAAGAGGAATGTCAGATACGCCTAGGATGCCCTGAGGGTGAGTAAATCATGGGCTAATTTTCATTTTTGGGTGAACTATCCCTTTAAGCATCCTAACTTTTTTCAACATTAATAATAATAAGAAATGTTTCTTGAGCACCAAATCAGCATATTAGAAAGATTTCTGTGATCATGTGACACTGGAGACTGGAGAAATGGCAGCTGAAAATGTTTAAAATTGAAATAATATTTCACAATATTACTGTTTTTACTGTATTTTGATCAAATAAATGCAGTCTTGGTGAGCATAAGAGACTTTTTTCAAAAACTTTGTTGTACATAAAATAGCCTTATCTGAGGCAGTTATCATGGGTTTTCTTGTTCTCCTTAGTCTCTGTCAACAGAAACATGTTTCTGTTAACAAAGACTACTATTTTGAGTCCTGAACACTCCAAACTGTATGGTTACATATTGCTAAGCATCTCCCATTTTACTTGTCATATTAAACTAAACCATATGTGAAAGCTCAGGGCATCAAAATTTTATTTTATGAAGTCAATTTTTTGCAAACTTGTTTTTATGTGGTCTATAAAAGCGGGGGCTGCACACTTTAAGACAAGGTATTTGAAGTATGCCTGGTTTGAGGTTTACAGGAAAACACGTTTCTGTGGCATGAAAGCTCTTGAATTCCTGCGTAGCAGCTGTTATTTTCAAAAATGAAACAGCAGAGGCCATTAACTTCTATAAATACTCCATTTAAATGTCATTTTGTTGTTTGCTTTGCTTTGCAGATGAGACACGGTCAGCGCCACAGTTAAATGGACCTGCGGTGACCCCAGGGCCCGTGGCCATTTCTGCTCCCCCTACCCCAGAATACCCCGGTCCTTCTGCCTGTCCTCTTCTGCCCACCCCCACTACCCCTCAACCACCTCCGGCCACCTCCTCATCTCCTGGCTGTGGCTCTTCTAACCCAGAGCAGACTGGCACCGGGGCCCCTGGGGCACCATCAGTCACTCCCAGCAACCCTGAGACCGAAGAGGACAAAGCCAAGAAGCTGCTTTACTGCTCACTGTGCAAAGTGGCCGTCAATTCGCTCTCCCAGTTGGAGGCCCACAATAGAGGTGAACATTCATTTAGCGACAGCTCGTCTAAACTCAATAACTTACTGTGCTGACTGATTACACAAAACTTCCGTCACTGGAATAAAGAGTCTCCAATGAGTGCTTAGAGGTGGATAGATTATACATAATAACAAATGCTCCCTGTGTATTTTCTTGTTTGAGGGACTCACTAGTCTGTACCTGTGACTTTGTACTGCTATTATTTTAAAACTCTTAAAAGCCATTTTAAGACTCCACAACACAACATCATATGTAGCAATAATATGCTGATGCAATCACTTTTCATTACAGAAAAACAGAAAAAGCAAATGCAAACATTTGCCAATGGCAGGTGCATTTAGGAAATGAACTAACCATAAATATTTTTTGTCAGCTATGATGACACTGTTGTCAATTATATAAAAAAAAAAAAATCATAACATTTATCCTAACACACAAACATATATATATATTAGCTGATTTTAGAAATATTAAATTCTCAATATAGAAGTATTAGATTTTAGTATTAGATCTTTTTTCATACAATACACATCCTAGATACCTTTCTGATGCACAAGTTGTGATTTATTTTATTTTTATTTTATTTTATTTTTTTATTTTTAGTCAAACTATTATTCAGTTGGAATAAAAACCATGTTGCTCAGGGCCGCTGCTGGCCAAATGGGTGCCCTAAGCAAAATTGTATTGTGCCCCCTACCCCAAATATTATGGAAGTAAAAAAAAAAAAAACCCTACTATAGGTAGATATAGATTAATAAAATATAATTAAACTGTATTATTTACAAAGTACAATTGTAGTTCTATAGCAAAAACAAATACAAACTAAAATTACACATATTAAATAAAACATTTTAAAAGATTAAATTTTATCAAAATAAACAATAATAAATTAAATCAAAACCACTTCATTCTCATTTGTAACAAATTTCAGTACTATGCACTTCTAAATAAACAGTTATTAGTTACAAAACCATAAGTAAATTAAGAGCAGTCAGTGTAATAAAACATAGTTTAAAAAAACAGTTACCTCATGGCTATGATTTTATTAATACAGTTTTCTGATTGATTTTATAGTCTCAAGCATTCAGAAATCACACAAAAGAAAATTAAGCAGTTTTACTACGATAAAACCATGTTAATGTTTGTAAGGGTTGTGATGTCCATATGTTTTTGTTGAAGAAATTATAGAGGCTGTAGCAATTCTATCGCAAAAAGGTGGCCAAAAATGAAAGATTAAGTGGATATTTGAATTAAATGTTTGATCAATAATAAACAAGGATTTGATCGTCCTGTAAGTGTAACAACAGCAACTGCCAGGCCTTTGGCACCCTTTGCAGGCATTTGTAAATAGTTTATTTATTTTGTATTACATTATGTATTTTAACAGTTATTTAACAAAACCATATGATTATTATTAATTAACCAATCATTATTGCCTCATTGTTTTTATATAACGCATTTTAAGTCATGTTAAAGGCTGTTGTTCGCTTAGGTCTGCTTTATTACCGCAAAAAAATATTAGGCTATCTGAGTACTTCTTTGTTAATTATTATTTTAAGTAACAAAACCATGGTTAATTTGTGGTTACCATGGCTACAAGAACCATTTTTTTTTTCGTAGTAAAACCACGGTTAATTTTCATAAGGGAACATGGAAACTCAGAGAGAATATTAAGGCAGATACGTTGGTGGTGGTGAAATTATTACTGACATCAAAACACGTTATTAACGTCAACAGACAAAAAAAAGTTTCAGAGGATTATGAATGTACATGAAAATGATACACGGGCTTCCACCTGGGATGGTGGCCCCCCCGGGAGTTGGTGGAGTTACTGATGTTGCTGTTCCTAATAAAGTTGCAGACAAACTAGGAAATAATATACTTCACAGGATTTTTATAATCCTTATTTTTAACTTTAATTTTGCACATGCAAATGTTAAATTTTAAATGCTGTCTTTCTCAGTACTTGCTCAAATTACTTCATAAAACATAATTATTTTAAGCATAGTCTGCAAGATTTATCTTGTTCTGTGAGCAGCAGAAATATGCTTTGCGTGGCTCAAGGCAGTTCACAGAGGAACACTAGCAATTACATCCATCGCTGAAAACCCCTTTAAACTTCTCAAACAGGCATCTTTAGAAGCTTTCACTCTCATGATTTATACACAGCTTTACAGTGGCGCTTGCCCTTTCGGTTTGCACCAAAGGTGTGCACAAAAATGAACAATTTATCAGTTTTTGTACTGCAGTGCAGCTAGTAGTATTTCGGGGAGTGTTTGATTTCTCGTGGTATATCGAATGCCTGAGCATATCTCGTTCTGCTCTATTATTTAGTTTGTGTCAACACAAACAATCCTGTTTGAAGAGATGAAGGTGGATGTTGAGGAGATTCTTCTGCAAAGGCACACACAACTCTATTTATTATAGATCTCCTCTTTTATTTATCAGGGAAAACTGCAGTCATAGTTTCAGTGTTTATTCGGTCTGATTAGGAATTTCTCGTATTGAGCTTGTTGATTAAATGGTCTGTTTTTCCCCAGGCCAAAAGAAATGAATGCCTTTACATGAAGTATTTGACAACTGTTTATGTGGTCTGAAAATTAAAAGGCGCACATTCACACTTTGATACATGGAAGACACATTGAAGTCGTTCCTCTTGGAACACAACCATGTTTTAAAGTAAACATAAGTTATGAGTGATATCAGGGCATCGTTGCCAATGGATGGGGCAAATTTTAATCACAGTCTGGGTTTAAAGCTATCTGGAATCAGTACAGTCCATTCCCTAAATTAATTATCTAAACCACAGTCAAAAAAATCTAATCATATGTTGTGCAGACAACCACAGATATAAGTTGGGAGGGGAAGGGAGAGATTAAGCTTACTTTATTTCTGCAGTTGTATGTCCAGACACAGCTGTCAATACCTGTTTATCTGTATGTCTCAGATGGCATTTACAAGTGACTGTTACACAGTGAAACTAGAAACGCTCATTGTCTGGAACAAATTTTAAATCTAAATATCGCAAGAGTGCATTTTTGAAGAGTACAAAGGTCATTCATGCTTGTTTATTAAACCCAAACTTAAGGTGAACCTTTGGTCTAATGAGAAAATGAAGGCTGCTTTTGGTTTGGCAAGAGAACGTGTCGACATTCCCGATGTTAAGAACAAAACAAATACATTAGTTCTATGAACCCAAGCATGTGGACGTCACGTGTTTTTTGTCCGTATCTAGGAATTAGTGCTCTGCATTTATCCTATCCAAAGTGCACACACACAGTAGTGAACACACACACACCGTGAACACACACCCGGAGCAGTGGGCAGCCATTTTTTGCTGCGGCGCCCGGGGAGCAGTTGGGGGTTCGGTGCCTTGCTCAAGGGCACCTCAGTTGTGGTATTGAAGGTGGGAGAGAGCGCTGTACATTCACTCCCCCCACCTACAATCCCTGCCGGTACGAGACTCGAACCCGCAACCTTTTGGGTTACGAGTCCGACTCTCTAACCATTAGGCCACGACTTCCCACAACATGGAACAACATGGAACATGACGGCGAACCATGTGTTGCACAGCTCCAAAAACAGGAAACGGATAAATGATGAGCTTTGTTGTAATGAGGACAGCCAAATTTAAATGTAAGTTTTGCAACAAAGTTTTAAAATTGAAAGCCAGGCAGTATATACTACTTGATTTATGAATAGTACTGTACAGTAATGTAACCTGAATGAAATTCAAAAAGGATATGATTCACAAGTGCAAAGCATTCCAACAAAAGAATGGCTTGACTGCCTATTAAACATGTGGACACTGGACAGAAAAAAGAATCATCCCTGGCATGAGCAGCTGCATTCGAGGGTAATTCAAAGTGGAAGATTCAAGAGCCCTCTAGTGGTCATGACTGGATATTACAATACTGCCTGTAGTTTATATTAAAGTAAATGTTATCTATTTATTTTTATCATAATACAATATTCTTATATTTTTGTATTATTGTTGTTACTATTATTATTATTATTACTTATTTATTATGTTAAATATTTATAATAATACAAATGGGGTTATTTGATTTTTTTAAATAAATTAATACTTTTACTCAGCAAGGGCACATTAAATCATCAAAAAATACATTTATAATAATAAAATAAAAAAGATTTCTGTTTAAAAAAAATGCTGTTTTTTAAACTTTCTGTTTATCAAAGAAACCTGAGAAATGTATAACAATTTACACAAAATATATATAATGTTTTTAACATTGATGATAAATGTTTCTCGAGCACTAAATCTGCATATTAGAATGATTTTTGAAAGATTTTGTGACACTGACAATGTATTCAGAAAGAAAATAATTATTTTAAATTGCAATAATATTTCAAAATGTTACTGTATTTTTGATTTAAAAATGTAGCTTTGGTAAGTACAAGAGACTTTAAAAAAAAAAGTTAAAAAAAAAGTAAAAATCTTACTGACCTTAAACTTTTGAACCGTAGTTTATATGCATGTATGTGCATACATACAATATATTTTATTTAAAATAACACAACATTTTTAAAACTACACTTGTATTTCTCTGCACTCCTCAGGCACTAAACACAAAACCATTCTGGAAGCCCGCAGCGGACTGGACCCCATTAAGGCATACCCTCGTTTGGGTCCGATGCCCAGCGGGGAGCAGGGAGGCGGGGCCACAGACCCCAATACTCAGGAACGCACCTTCCACTGTGAGATCTGCAACGTGCGGGTCAACTCAGAACTGCAGCTCAAACAGGTGAGCGAGGGTCATGGTGTTCATCATTTTTTTCTTTTAAATGCTCGTCATGTTGTTTTTACGTATATATTGTTACTGAGCGACAAATACTAAATCAAATTTGTTTCAAAATTGATATGTTTGCAGCACATATCAAGTCGAAGGCACCGGGACGGTGTGGCAGGAAAGCCAAACCCCCTCCTGAGCCGACACAAGAAGCTCAGGGGAGCTGACCTTGCGGTAAGTGGTAAACAATTACAGTATTAGTTACAATTGAAATGTTGTTGCATACACTGAAAGTTATCTTTGATAATCGGCTGTCAGATTACAGTATGATATTGTTGGGGCATAAAGTTTTTCTCTTCATACAGGATCTCACCAAAGCGTTAGGCGCCGGCCTCTTGCCGAGTCCTCTGGCCGTTGCTGCAGCAATGGCAGCAGCCGTCTCCTCCAATCCGCTGGCTCTCCGCGCAGCAGCCCCCACCCACCATCCACATCATCACCTCCTGCAAGGTCCGCCCCTCAGCCACGCCATCTTGAGACCAGCTCCGGGGCCCATACGCACCTCACATGGGTCTATTCTGTTCTCACCGTACTGACTCCGCCCTCACCCCAAACCCCAAACTGGCTTTGGCATCTTTGCAAGAGGAAATCGCCTCAATCTCCATTGCAGTTCCACCACATCAAGACTCAGAGCAGGGAGAAGGTCTAAGGATGCCCGACACTTTCCGAATGCTGGCTCGAATTGAGAAGCTTAGACGGCGGCAGTGAAAAGCCCGACTTCATACAATCAAATTTCTCTAGGGAAACGGAGGGATTCAGAAGAGATACTCAAGATTTCTTTTGTGTCACTTTTACATCCGTTAGCGCTAGGAGCGGTTGACTGAAAAACCCCAGACCCCTGTCTTAGATCTTAGAAAATCAGTAGACGTCTATTTATTCTATTGTGTAGCGTAGTTTAGTTCAGATCATCCAAGCTGGTTGACTTTAGAAAATATTCAGAAGTGAAATATGTACGTAGAGGATTATGTAACTGCTGATAGATCCTGAAATGACATGGTACTTTGATTCTCAGAGAAAGGCAACAAACCTAAGCACACTCCTCTGTTCATTCTGTCTCTGTATGTTCGGTGGACATTATGCAACCCCAAGCAATACGGCCCCCCTTCTGTCCGACTTCCGCGTTCAGTCTCACGAGACAGCCTGCATCAAGCAAGGACAGACACCACAGGTCAGCCACTCCAGCGGACGCCCAAGAGTCTACAAAAATGAACAGAGAGAAGACGCAGAGGAGGTCACAGAGGACACGACTGTGCAATCTCCCCTTTTTTTGGTATGAACTTGCTGTCTTGAATCTAAAGCCATGCAATGCATAGAGTTTTTTGTTCTTTTATTATGATCAATGAATTGTTTTGATGTTGTTGGTTTAAAACATTTTTTGGTTCGTTTTCATAGCACACTGTTACGTTGAACAAATATTGTGGAAATTCTGACAAAAAAAAATCATTGAACAAAAGAAAAAACTGGAATATTTTTCTATGGAAGACTGAAAACCTGCACTCGGGTGGGATCTGTGTTGTAGAAATCATATCTGGAGGATGTAAAGTACACATAATCATAAACATCAAACTAGGGCCTGTCGTGTTTATGGAGATACGTGACGGTCCACTGATAAGCAAAGTGCGACAATGTCTTACCATTGTTTGGATATTGCAATGCAATAAGCAATTGTCATTTGTTGTAAAAGAGAATTTATAAATGGATCTGTACGGCTGCTAATAGGCCTCCATGTTCTTCCACAGAGATTAATTAGCCTTTTCAGTACAAAAGCTAGGCGTTTTAAGCAAGAAAGGGGCACCCACGGGGAAGGGCCCTTCATATTAAAGGGTCTTTTCTCATCTCTGAGTGGGGGACAGGGTATATCTGAACGCAAACAATGTGTAGTCAGCCATAGCGTATGTAGCTTAGTTCACTTTTTTGTTTGTTCGTGGCATTGTTTGCATTGTGGGAAATGTCATGATAATGCCATTACTTCGAGCTAACTGTGGTTAGCATCCACCATTGTGCTTTGATGGAACTTTACGTCTGTTTCTCATTAGTTACCGAGGCACTAGTATGGGTGCTGTAGTTTCATGTTGGTGTGTATTGTGCAGTGTTGTGTGTGTACGGATAGATTCCGGTTCTGGGAAACTTGCGATAGACAGAATCTGGCTTAAATGATAGTTCACCAAAAAAATGAAACTTCTGTTGTCATTTACTCACCCTCATGTCATTTCAAACCTTTTTCAACAGGACAAAGAAAGAGAGATTTATGAAAAATCACAGTTTCTAGTGACTAGGGAACAAAACAAATAAAATGACAATATATGGGTTTGGAACTACACAAGGGTGAGTATAAAATGAACAAGTTTTATTTTTGGGGTGACCCATTCCTTTAAACTGCACATTTGCAATCAGCTGTTTCTATCCCAAACTTAATTATTAAAACAATCAGTGGACAGTGTTCTCAGCTGATTTCAGATGAGCATTTTGGGGTAACACTATGCGCACTGACACATGCTATAGTTTGAAACTAGGTGTCCAGTGCCCTATTGAAACCTTGTGAGGTGATAAAGCCATCACAGCTAATACACTCCATAGGCTTGAGACAGAATCGCTTAGTCCCATCCGTCAACACTGTAAAGACCACATTCATCCTGTAGTCAGAATAATGTCATCACTGTACAGAATTGTCTTTGGTAGTTTTATTCAACCTTTCAGGGCAGGTGTAATGTTAGTTGGTGAAGTCTATTTTAGCCTTAGCCTTATTCCACCCCAGGCCTCTCCAGGAGCGGATGCAGACGGAGAAGCTTCGGTCAAACCTCGTCTTGACAATAAATTTATTTTTGAATTAATTGTCAGATGGGAAAACAGTATGTGTGATGGAACATAGCAATATTCATACTGGCTACTCTTGTTTATTGCAATAAGGAAATCAACCAATAGATGCATATGTGAGTAAAATATTATAGATGTAATTTAAATCAAACACAGAAAATTATGGAAATACTTGGTATCAAAGAAACTTGGAGTTACCACAGGGGGGTGTAACATTAAAAAAATCAATGTCTTTAAATCAATAAAGAATATTAAAACTCATGTCTCATGCTTATTTTTTCATAGCTATATTTTATGAAATGTTCTAATTAGTTTAAAAAGGTGTCCCATTCAAATGATTAAAAAAATTAAAACATACACTAAAATAATAATAATAAAAAAAACTCTTTTTTTTTACAGAAAGAAACTGCCAGCTGTGGTTGCCAGAATACATATGTAAAAATACAGTAAAAATGTAAACATATTTACAGAATGACCTGTAATTTTTTAACCTAAAAAAAACCCCAACAACATTTAAAACCGTAAATCCAACAGCGCTTTTCTGCTTCATTCAGTTTTGTATCCTTTAACCAACATCATAACACAGGTGGTAAAAAGAAATCCAAAACACCATCATGGTAAAACACATGACAAAAATAATGCACTAAACATGAATTAAACAACAATAATTTTTCATTTTATGTTTCTGTAATGGTTAATCCACACCAGTTTGTGTAAGCTCTTTAGTCACAGTAGTGTTTCTAATGCTAAAGTATAACTCGGATTTAATGGAGTCAAAGATATATTGTACAAAAGTTTCATCAAAAGCGAGTCATTGGGAACAACTAGAAATGATCTGGAAGTCAACAACAACAGAGACTGTGGAAAAGTACCTAAAAACAATGCAAGTTGTTATCGAGGCCATACAAAATACAAATAAAATAAGTTTTATGGTTGTGTGTGTGTGTGTGTGTGTGTGTGTGTGAATAAAGGGATTACACTGAACTGATTAAAAAAAACTTTTAAGAAACAATTATTTAAACATCAATTGTGAAGTGTCACACAGGGAATTCTGGGAATGTAAGTTTATGCTTTTTCACTCAACTATAATTTTAGTTTTTCCCTATATATAGTAAGGAAACGTACCATTTTTACCACAGGATTTTAAAAGTAAGTCTCGTTTCTGTTCGTTGTTTCAACCGTACATTACACAGAAAGTGAAGAATAGTTTAAGCAGCTTTATATCCCAGCTCCCAAATGTGGAAAATCAATTTCGGTCACTAAACGGCGCTGTAGGACTGATATGCTCACAGTGCATCAGGTGCACTCAAGCAGGCGGACTAGTCCGCTGTGGATTTTATACACCGTCTGCTGCAAAATATTAAAACAATTATTGAGTTAATAGCTAATAAACATGCTTTATATGAACTAACACCTTCTGTGATGTATTCATGTTTTAGTTGTAAACTTAGTGCACTTTAAAAATGTTAATGTTGATCTCTTTAATATGCCTATATCCATCATATCACACAAAATATGAGGACATGATGTGTCTGTCTGAACTTATGTTTACCCGTCCTCATCTGTTGCTTTGTGAACACATTTCAGTCCATAGTCTGTCGATATTGCCTGTCAGCACATTACCACTTTGATCTCTGACCTTGTGGAATAATGTTTTTATTAGACACATCATTCAAAATGATTCAATCAAGTAGTTCACACAGCTTTGTGGAATTTCCCGATCCATATTACATTTGTATTTTCAAGGAAGCACATTAATACTGGGTGTAATAATGTTTATATGATGATAAACATTTAGGCACTTTCAGGATTTTATTTCTATTATTTTTATGGTGATTATTATTTGTGTTAAATGTAATGTTGTGTTAAGAGCTACAACATGTGTTGAAACAGACCTACAATGAGTGTCATCAGCTACACACCAATGATTATGGTTGTTATTAATGCCTATTAATAAAAGAAATTCCGATACCAAACTGTAAGAACTTTTAAAGGGGTCATATGATGCAATTTCAAGTTTTCCTTTCTCT
This sequence comes from Sinocyclocheilus anshuiensis, assembly GCF_001515605.1. Classification (NCBI taxonomy): domain Eukaryota; kingdom Metazoa; phylum Chordata; class Actinopteri; order Cypriniformes; family Cyprinidae; genus Sinocyclocheilus; species Sinocyclocheilus anshuiensis. The sequence continues at coordinate 1,479,472 of NW_015544165.1, forward strand.
TTGGAGTGTTACAAGCTGATTGTGCATAGATAAGATCCCTGAAGTTGCAAAGACTAAAGTCTCAAAACCAAAGAGATATTCTTTATCAAAGTTAAGACTCTGCCACGCCCCCCTAAAACGGCTCGTTCTAACACGCCCCCACATATCTACCTCACTATGTGGAAATATTAGCATAATGCCGCCCAAATGTGCTTGCAAAGAAAGAAGGCGTGGTTTCAGTAACCGCAGTTAGTGTTGAAGCAGCATGTCAGAGAGACGCTGTGTGTTTCTAGGCGAAAGCAAAAGCACTTTATTTGGCCTTCCGAAAGTAGATGCATTTAGGAATCTTTAAGATTACTTACAACAGAACAGCAATGCATTTTATGGATGACCGTTTCGTGAACCTAGGAGAGGAGGTAATTCTGACTTTGCTATGACAAGTGTGTGTGTGTGTGTGTCAGAAAGAGAGAGAGAGAGACCGGGTCACATCACTGTGGAGTCAGCTGTCTTAACCGTGGCTTGTG